>NW_017304248.1:460294-468003 GCF_001594115.1 Trachymyrmex septentrionalis | reverse complement strand
TATATATATATATATATATATGTAAAGAAATAGTGGTATATTAATATGCGATTTATTGTAATGAAGTATTTTATTCGGATTATGCAAAGATAAATACTTACATTTAATGCAAGTTTGACAAGTTATAGCACTTTTACGATATTCATTAAGAAAGAAGATGAAACGTCCATTAATGAATAACTTAGTGTACTCATTAACTCAATATTTTGCTCAAAAATTCATAATGTACAAAATCGTGTTACGCCATAGCTAAATATTCTGTATATTGATATATTGTAGGGAATTTTAAAATTTAATATCTGTATCTGTTAACTTTTTTATACTTTTTTAAATAATCATATACAAAATATATAGATAAATTTTGTAAAAAGTTAGGTATAACAAAGATTATCTAGTCACATTATCATAGGAAATCGTAAAATTTTATACAGTCTATTGTTATTTGAACTGTGATATACATCGATATACATTTATGCGAAAAGTTTTTATTAGTAAATATTTTTCTGAACTTAATTCCATAGATAGTTTTTGCTTTTCTCAAAAAAAAAAGTTCGGTGCTATGCATTACGATTACACAACGTATTTATAAAAATAATGACAGAATCGTCTAGATTTGTGTAAACGATTTTTATATGAATTTATTTATTCATAAGAATATACATACAATCGATATTTAAGTATTTACATAAAGATCTTGCTGTGAGCTTACAAATCTAATACTATGAAAGTATGTGTGTACAACATGTATTACAACAATAATGTCAACATATGCATTATGTTAAATCTCAGTTTAATGTATCTCATCTCAAATGATTTTATAGCTTTTGAGTTTTTACTTTTCTAAAGACTAGTTTGCAAAACCATAACAAGAATTAGAAATGCCAAATATGTATAATAATATAGCCACGCATGAAGTTACATTTACACGTTATATACGTGTAATTATAGTGTGTATTTAACGTCAAATAAGGTAAGTGATAAGATGACTCATGTAAATCTAGATATATATTCTTTCCCTGATTTCTTGCAAAAAGAAAAACTCAATAAGCAGCGTGCGAGAATATTTTATTTACTATACACGCATGTCTAAAACTCTGTACACAAGAATCTACAATGAATTATTGCTGTTATGATTAACGATAACATTATAATTATCTCACAATGATCTTATAAAAGTGATACATTTTGAATAAAAACAGTAAATTTGAAAAATGTATGCTCTGTAGAGATGATACGATAATGTTTGTATTATATAGCGATTTTGTTCTGCCTTCTTTTATGATGTTCTTCTGTATTGTTCAAACTTACAACTGTGATAAATGCGAATGTACTGAGATAATAAATTCAAATATTTGTAACGATAGAAAAAGATCTTTATTAGATAGGTAATAAATAATAAATTCAAGTACATCCGAAGAGAGCTTTATTTCAAGAGAAATGTGTATACGGTACATGTAACTTCTTCATTTAATTCTTAATTTACAACATTTATTAATGAAGATTACATCTAGTGAGCTTTCTTTCTATCATACAATTTACGTGATAGGTGTGGCCGCAACGAAAAATCGCGACTCCATTGGTACCTAGTAAAATTGGCGTCTGTAAAGACAACGTACAGCATGGGCACGTCAATAATTTAATCTGATGACGCATACCCCAATGATGAGCGCCTGTTCCAAACACGTTTTTATCTATCGATCGTCTTAAATCTTTCTCGAGAACTTTTGTCAACTGATCACGTATCTGTGACAAAAATAATATTAATAATTGATCATTTAATAATAACTGTTCGTCTTAAAAAATATTTTCTATCTCTCTATATTCACATTTTAAGTATCGATTGTGTAATTTTTTCTTTAGCACGGAAACGTAAAAAGTGAACATTTTTACGTATGTACAAAAAAACATCACTTTTCACGTTTCTACCCTACAGAAAAAAATTACAATGATTAACCCCTTTGAGGGAAGAAGGAAGATGTTTAAATTAAAAAATTATATAATTTGACTATTACTATTGTTAACATTTCTTCTCTCAGAAGTTTAATTGCAGAAATCATAATTCCTTTTATATGAAATTATTCGATTAAAAAAAATTAATGGAATTAATATAGCGCGTTTTTTATTAGCAATCTTTTTGTAATAAAATAAAGGAAGAAAATCAAGGTAATTGAATTGTGTGATTTACTATGTATACTAGTAGAAAACAAAAATCTGAGACATTTTCAGTTTTAGATTGATGTTGTTTGTTGATACTTTGTTATTTTATGATAGAGACAGCAATGAAATTACCTGTGGTGAGCAGATTGTACCAATTTTCGATGATAATTGGTTAGTTTTACTGAAATCAATCGATTTCTTCAGACCTCGGCGATGCAGCATTTTTGTAAACACGATAGACTGGAATATACTATAATAAAAATAAAATATTAATATCAATATATTATTTTTCGAACTTAATTTAATTTTTTTACAGGACACTTGTGATTATAATTGTATATTATTTTGATTAAATCGTTTATAAATTTTATTTTGGTTTATCATTTTATTTATTTATATAATAATTAAAAATTTTGCAACAGGCCAAGGATACTAATAATTTTACATGACGTATTCTATATTCTTCTACAATTTATAGCTAAAATGATGAACAAAAAATTAATAATCTTAATAATGGCAATTTAATGACAATCGAAGTTCTATTAATAATAAAAAATTGTTTGCAAATGACAAATTTAACGCGCCGCGTCACAAATAAATTAATATTCTTCTATAATACTAAACCAACAAAATTTTTTAGATATACATATATAGGGTGTTCCATTTTAAAGGATCCATTAAATATCTCAGAAACACCGCGTTAAATAAAAAAATATTTCAGACAAAAGTTTTGTGATTTCGAAGGAGATATAAGATGGTACCACAGTTTGACTTTAGGTGTCAAGGTAAATCAAAGTAAGAGTATATTAGATTTAATTTAAGTTTATATTAGAATCATCCAATCTGTCAGAAGAGTTTTTGAAATAAATTACAAGAATATGCAATTAAAAAATGGGGGAGGGTTCCATTTAAAAAACTCAAAAGTATTTTTGACCTGACCTAGCATCACCAAATGTCAGATCAATACTTTCTTATATCTCTCTTCGAATATAATCCCTTCCCATATAGCTTTTATCTGAAATATTTTTCTCTAAAATCTCATGATTTCCAGAAATTGGCTGTTTAAATTAAAATAAAGTCCTGGGACACCCTATACATGTGTATGTGTGTGCGCGCGTGCGTGTGTGTGTAAATTGTATATAATAAAATTTTATTAACATTGTCTACACATACATCATGTACATATTATCACATTAATCTGTGAAGAAAGGAATATAGATATTCTCTCTTTCTCAACGTTTGAAGATTTTTCAATACCTTTTGTCTAAATCAATGTCCGGTATCATATCCTCCAGCTTAATCAGAAACGCCGTGGCCTCGTCTGGTCCCTCTCTCTTCATAATTTCTTTGACAATCCCACTCCAATCTATCAGTACGTCATAATTGGATTTCTTTGCCAAAGGTGTCGCGCAAAAAAGGCAAGTACTGTCTTCGATCTCGCTCAGACACGTACCTACGCAATTCCACTGTTGCTCATTTAACGCCGGTAGAAGAAACGATAACACGACATTGTCCCTGGTCTGAAGACATTGTCTCAACAAGTCGTCCAACGCACTACGTTGCTCGATGCGGATGGGCAGGTACACACGCCACATATAAGGTACCTTGTCACAAATATTGCTACACTCTTTCGACAGATCGTCCGCATATCTCTTAAACAATGATTCGCCGACCGTCAGAAACTTCGGCTCTACGGTTTTATCCATAGGATAAGGATAACCACAACTACACCTGAAATAAGCCGGCGCATTGATTTCGATGAAGGCTCTTACGAAATGACGTACGATATAATTGCTGTTATTGGAGTCGATCAATTGCATGGAGATGTTTTCCAGAAACATATTATAATAATGCAATTCCGCAGCGCGAGTAACTTCGTAGATAAAACTCTGAAGCCCAGGCGAGTCTCGATAGGAATCTTTGATAATTCTCATCTTTTTGTCTGTCTCCAAAATAATTTCCTCGATTTCTTCCTCCAACATATTAGATCTGAAACTGTTCGCCAGCTCGTAAATCGACTGCAAATCGGTTTGAATCCTATGCGTAACGTTTTCTTGAAAATTTGATTTCTGATGACCATCCTCTTTAATATCTAACATTTCTCCATTGTAATCCAAATCAATGTTCCCTGAAACAGTTCCGAGGATATTTTCTTGAGCGAGATTCTCTTTCCGATCTTTTCCAGATTCTATTTGCATCTCAAACGAATCATCGCTGGAGATTTCGGGAGATTGCGACGAAGGCGTCATGTCACAGCCGTAAGTTTTTTTATTAACGAACCTATTGTTTTCAGAATGCACGACTACGATGCCGGAGTTTAATTTAGCTGGTCTATTATTATCACTAGCTTGCAGAAGCGTTATTAATGGTCGTAACAGCTCTTTCTCATCTTGCGGCAGACTTCCTACTTTGAACAGCTCAACAATTTCCTTAGTGCCGATTGTTTTTAATAATTGCGACTTATATATAAAACATGCGTTTAAACATTCGCTGTATCGCTCGCGGCAATACAGCCATTGTATTAGACTGTCGAGTGAAGATAACGTTATACAATGAAATTTGTTATCACAGGTCATCAAGTAGATCTGATTGTCCACGATCGCCGTCATGCTGATGTTCGTATACTCGTTGCTCCACAACAGCATGCTTGCATTCGTCGGATCAATAACATATAGGCCGCTAGTCGTATAAGAAAATAAATACTTGCACGCGAGTACGAACAAGTGTGAGAAGTTGACAGACTGCGGCAGCCATTCGCACTCCGTCTCCTTCTTCTGACTAGATTCTAAGGTACTATTTGATCGAAATATTGCTGTCGGAGGAATTGCCAAAGCCTCTTTGAACTGATGCGTCTTCACAACGATTCCATCAGCCGACACCTCCCATAATCTCGAACCAGGCCGAGCGCAAAATATCTTTGACTGATTCTCGCCCAGAATATTGATATCATTATCGGAGATCAAATTGAACGCGCCCCTTATGTTGGTGTTCCTTTCTTCTCTCTGTGCTTTTAAAATGTTACTCTCATGCGTGTAAAAACATGCGCCGAACTCGCCGTTCCGCGGCTTATTGCCAATCTGTTTGTACTGCTCTTCCACTGTGTCGCAGACATAACTACGTGCTAACGTGGAAACCAATAACAGAGGCGAATGGAAGTTTAATTGTACGATACTAGAATCCAGACTCATCAGTGTACATACTGGAGTTTGAAACATTCCATTAACCTGATTATAAAAATGAAGATAGATCGATGAATAATTAATTGACATATAAATATAATATATAAATATAAAATATACATAGATATAATATTGTGTATAAACGTATAAATTAAATCATATTCCTTCACCAGTAATGTTTAATTTCGAAAGCACATCAAATTTTTTAATTATATTAATTTCAAGTAGACAATCTTAAATTTGTAACAATAAATAAAATCCGACTTTTATGATGATAAAAATTTATTAAAACTTTCACAAGTATTTTCTTAAGAATAAAAAAATTTTATTTTACGTTTTCAACTTATTTTTTTCATGTCAGAATCATCCGGTTGAACCACCAGTTACAGAACAACTCTCTTTATTGAAAGAATATGCATTATCATATTATATATAATTTTATTTAATTTTAGTCTATTATATTTAACTGTTTAATTGAAATAAATATTAATCTTGTTAATATTCAATTTGTTGTGTTACAAACTTACCGTAAATATGGATAACACCATGACAGAAATTCTGCCAATTGCATCTCCTACATACAACTCGGTACTATTATTATTCCAACAGATACAAGTAATTTGTTTATATATATGTTCCGTTGATACTGATATCAATTGCGGAGTGGATTTCAGAGATACTAGACAGACAGTACCACGAGTTGTTGCTAAGGCTACAGTCTTTTCGTCAGGTGATATCGCCACACGCGAAACTACACCTTCCTAATGGAAGATAAAAATAACATTAATAAATCAATTATATATATATATTCAATAATAATAATATGTCATCTATATATTTAGTAATCATCATTGACTTAAACTTGTTATATTAAAACGTTATTTACCGAGAGAGGTATTATTTGAAGAAATAAACATGGCTCTCTTGAAAACAAGTAAACGCTGCCACTGCTTGAGCCTAATATAATGTAACTTGGTGAAGCATTGAAACATGTGTACTGTAATTTTATATAATTTGAGGTATTATTACATATATTTAAATTAACATTATAAAATCAGAAACTTAAAAGGATAAAACAGATTTTGGCATTTCATCTATTTTATTGATAGAGAGAGCATTTGTCGTTACAATTGAAAGTAAAAAGTTACACAAAATTTTTATGAATAATAACAATAAATAACAATAACTTGGGTTTCCAACAAGAGCACAGTATAACACAATGGATCATTACATTCTTATTGTTTGCTAATGTTAAACAAGAATGAAATGATTCATTTTGTTACACTGTGTTTCTGGAGAACGCCTTTAATTGGTCAATTCGTAAAATTTTGTTTTCTAATTATTCAACGAAGTATTTGTAGCATTAAGTAGATTGTACTCACAGCAGGTCTGTTTTTTTATTCCTACACTAGACTAGAATTTTCTTTCTTGTTTTCGTTACATATTAAATATATTGATCACATTTTAAGTTCCAAAAGTGTGTACTAGTTCAGACATGGAAAAAAACAGACCTAGTAGTATTACGTAGTGAATCATTACATCCTTATTTTTTGCCAATGTTAAATAAAAATGAAATGATCACTGTTATCTATCTCTTGCTGCAAATTTAAGCACCAATTGTACATATGACCAAAGCTGCATACGATTTGAATCAGATGTTTAAAGCATTTATTTCAAGTGTTTAAAGCACATCATTCTGTCTTTCATTAGAAAGATGTTCATTAGAAGTCGATCATTAGAAAGATGTTATTAAAATCATCTTCATTATTTTAAGAGTTAAGTGACTTGAGGCAAGTTATGTGATATAATATGACAAGAATGGCAGACGCATTGTACGCCTACTGTATCATTTGGGTTAACCTCACATTTTGGCACATTATATGTGGAAAAATGCCAACATCTTTCCATATCTGTCATACTGTACCTTTATTCGCTGTGTCGAATTAATCGGTTTGTACAGGATCGAGTTTATATCCTCACGTTCCGATAAGACGTAAGAAACATCCGGAGCAATAGGATACATCGTCCAGCATCTTTTATCTCCGAGCTCTGCTCCGATCCAGGGCCTCTGACTCTGAAGATCTCTTTCTTCTTATTTCAATTTCACTTGCTTCCTTTATACCGATCAACTGATCGGAGGAGATGATCGGAGTGGATCAGAGGTCAATACAGCCGGAGCATGTTCATAGATTATAGATACGAGGTTTAAGGTACCTTTTCATGAGTCGCTAGAGTTCACATATAACATACATGCTCGTTTTCGAGACGAATCTCATATCGTTCTGCGCATACAACCAGATGAAGCATTTAAAACATTTGCATTGCGATAATTTTGAATGAATAAGTAACATCGCGAAAATAAGTATGTTCCAA
>NW_017304248.1:445091-460194 GCF_001594115.1 Trachymyrmex septentrionalis | reverse complement strand
AAGTATGTCTATTTATATACAAATATATAAAATATTTATACATATAATTTTATATAATTAAGTATATATAAAATATTTTTTCTGCCCAAATATATAATTCCCAAAAAAAAGAATCCAGAAATTTACATTTTAACAAAAAATTTTTTTTTACAAAAATGTAAATGTTAAAATAAAATAAAAAATGTACGAAATGTATAATAAATGTCTATTCGACATCGATTTCACTGTCATTTCTCATTGAGTAAGACGTACGTTTAAGTCATCTTTTAAAAACATGTCTTATGATCTGATTTTAGACAATTTTTGTTGTCTGGATTTTACTTGGATTATTTTCGTAATTACAAGCATATATTTTATTGTACTCATATTTTACCTTAGTTTTCAGTTTCACACACACACATATTTTTGCACTTTAGTTATGACTACATTGTTAGTTAAAAGATATTTTAATTATCTAGAAATATTTACACATTTTATATTAATTATGTATTTAAAAATAATATAGGAACTAAGGCTCAAATAATTTATAAAATTAATATAAATAATTAATATAAAATAATAAAAATAGGACTACGAGCCAAGCAAGGTCTTCATGCTAAATTGTAAAAACAAATAGTTTATTATAACATACGTTTCGATACCAATTGGGTCATTATTAATGTTAATCTTAATGACAATATAAAAATTACATACTCATTTGAAAAACAATCTTGAACAAGACATTCAACTTCAAAAAGAATAAAAGTTTCATCGATTGTGTATACTTAACTAGGGATACGTAAGTATCCCTATCGTTTTAGATGGTTGCTCAATATCAAAACGTGAAAATGCAGAAATAGCCTTATTCGGTGTATGAACATGACAATGAAGATGAATAACAAACATTTGGGAGTCGTCAACGGTTCTTGTAACATGATCATTAAAAAGCGCAGTCTCAAAAGCTTCGAATTGCAATAAATGATAAACCAGTGCAATAAATCAGTGTTAAATCTAAAATCATAATTACAAATGACCTTATAAATAATAATTTAACAAATATAAAAATAAATGTCGTGAAATACAGTAATTTATAAAATTATAAAACAGATATATATCTTCGAAATTATGAAGAACGAGTTATAGAAATGACGTTTAAATTTGTGAATCTAATAATATAATGATTATAAAATTACAAATAAAATAACAAATAGTATATATAAAAATGTACATCGCGAAGTAAAAAGTTGTTATAAAGTTTAAAATTAGAATGTTAGAGAAACGGTTAAAATTACACATTGAACAGTTAAAATATAAAATAAAAAGTATCTGATAATTAGTAGTGATCTATTTAGAGAGTAAAATTTGATAAACGGAAAATTGGGATGTCTTGATAATCAGAACTCAGATCTTTTTGAAAGACAACTCAAATCTGATATCGTATGACAGTTAAGACAAGTGGAACTGTGGTAGGGAAAGAATGAAAGGAGGAAGTATTGATCCCTATTGAAAAAAATCACAATGGTATATGATGGAATCATGTAATTAAAACATGTAAATCACGTAACGGATTGTTACAAGTTGGAACGTGATTTTTTTAAATTACGTAATTTGAAAAATCACATGATATTGGAAACAATTTCATCTATTATATGATTTTATAGTTATCGAATTTTAAAGAATAGATAGAAAGAATTTTAAAGAATGATAGAAATAAAAGAAAAAAGAACATATCATGACTTATCAAATTACATACTTTTACAAAATCACGTACTGATTTGGGCCAATCCGTTATGTGATTTACACATTTTAATTATATAATTTCATCATGCAACTGTGTGACGTGATTTTTTTCAATAGAGATCTAAGAAGGTATTAGAAAAGGAAAAGTAACTGGAGTATAGGTAGATATTTATCGGATATTCTGTACTTGATTGATTTATTCAAACCTTGTGCTAATTGTTTTTTTATATGCACAGTTTTATTCTTTGCCTTTCACAACTCCATTCACTTATCTAAACTGCCATATGGTATCAGATTTGATTTGCCTTTCAAAGAGAGAGAACATCTCAATTTTCCATTTATCAAATAGATCACTACTAATTATCAGGTACGTTTTATTTTATACTTTGACTGTTTGATATGTGATTTTAACCGTTTTTCTAATATTCTAATGTGCTTTCCAATAAACGTGACATGGTGTAACACAATGGATCATTACATCCTTGTTGTTTATCAATGTTAAACAAAGATGACATAATCCCTGTGTCGCATCGTGTCGCTTGTTAAAAGACACACCTAATTTTAAACTTTATAACAACACTTTTTTTACTTTGCGATATACATTTATATATATACAATTTGTTATTTTACTTGGAATTTTATAATCATTATATTATTAGACTCACTCAAGTTTAAACGTCATTTCTATATCTGGTTCTTAATTTCGAAGATTTGTGTTTTATAATTTTATAAATTGTATTTCACGATATACATTTATTTTTATGTTTGTTAAATTATTATTCATAAAATCGTTTCTAATTATGATTTTAGATTTAACACTGATTTATTGCACTGGTTTATCATTTATTGCAATTCGAAGCTTTTGAGACTGCGCTTTTTAATGATCATGTTACAAGAACCGTTGACAACCATCAAACATTTGTTATTCCTCTACATTGTTATGTTCAACACCAAAGCTATTTCTGCATTTTCACGTTTTGATATTGAGAAATTCTCACAGCCAACTTTAAAACAACAGGGATACTTACACAATCGATGAAACTTTTATATTCTTTTTAAGTTGTGTTGAATGTCTTGTTCAAGATTGTTTTTCAAATGAGCATGTAATTTTTATACTGTTATTAACATTAACATTGATACTGACCCCAATTGGGGTCGAAGCCTATGTTATAATAAACTATTTGTTTTTGCAATAACTTAGCATGAAAACCTTGCTTGGCTCGTAGCCCTATTTTTATTATATTAATTTTATAAATTATATATTTTTTATTGTAACTGTTTTTTTTTCAAAATTAATTAAGATATAATTGATATAATATTGTATCACATGCGTTAATTACTAGACAAAGATAATATGTTTCAAATAATAAGATATAAATGATTTTGTCTATTAATATCAATATTTTCCTTTTGATTTAAAAAGGATTGCTGAAAGAAAATTAATATGACCATCCAATTAGCCCCAATTGGATAGGTTGTGAGTTAGCTGAAACAGATTGTGAGTTAGCTTAAATTCGTTTAAAATTCGGGTCATTTTATACTCTCTCCTCTAGAGGGGGAGCATTCTTTAGTGGGGGCCATTCACAGATTGCTTCCCGCAACCTTCTTCGTTCACGGTGCTCATCGTTTTCAGTAACGGTGCATCTATAAGATATAACGTTACTAAAGTCTTCCATTCTTCGTCTTCGTCACGATATTGTACGCGCGTGTATGAGTGGGTCACCGAAAATTTTAGAGTTGCTCTGTAAAGTGCAGATTTGAACAATGTTGTTTTTAAATATAACAAGGTACGTTTATGAAAAGTATTACAATCAATACGGATATTAATTACAATCAATTGCGATAATATTATTGGAATGAAATCGCAGATGTTTTACGAAATTCATTGATAGTGAAAAAAGACTGTTTCCTTTTCGGACGAAGCGATTTCAATGCGTGAAAGAGAATGCCTGCTGAAAGAGTTTGAACAGCTTTCCACAATTTTTTTAAATTAATTGTACTTTATATTACAATGTTAGAAATTTAATATCTTAGCATAATTGACAAATCATCTTTTAAATTATTATGAAATGATAATAGGTAAATAAAATTAATAAGTAAATGAGATTATTCTCTAAGCGACCTAAGAAAAATCTTTTTGCGCGTTAATTTAATCTCGTCTACGTACATTTGAAGTATATTCTTAATTTTCCTTAATGTGTGATAATTTAAATTTTAATTAAATCTTTACAAATGAAATGTTTTCGTGTAAAATTTCTAAGTCACCTACTGCAGCTAATGCTCCGAATATTTACGCTTTCTCATTGCAATTTTTTGGGTCATCTGTCACGTTCATATTATATTTTTATAATAATTCTATTGATTCTTTTTAGTGAATATTGTTTTCAGATAAACATACTTATGCTTTAAAGAATAAATATATATATTTCTTATTCAAAATATTTATGTGATATTTACGTATCAATATATCATTTTTATAATAACCAATTTCTTCTCGATTTCGTACTTTTTCTTGTAGTAAAGTTGATTTTCTGAAAAAGAGAAAATGAGAGATGTAGTTAAATTGTTGTACTACGATCTGGTAGCGACCATGTAACTGTTTCCCTAAAATGGAAACGTGAGAAGTGAAATTTTTATGTACGTATCACACATATAAAAAAATGTTCACTTTTCACGTTTTCGCCTCAGGGAAAAAGTTGCATGATTACTATCCTGGTCAGTGAAAGTAAGTATTGTGTGGACAAAAAATTTAAACATTTGAGAAAGATTGCGGCATTGTAACGCGCAATAATAATATAATGATAACAACAGCTGCAGCTTATTTACACACAAAAGCGTAGTGTAAAATAAACAACAATCATACAACTAATGAAATAATAATATAATTATTCACAATAACAATTAAATATTTTTTATTATAATTTACGTTTTTTTACTGATATTACGCTTCGCAATTTTATTTTAATGATAGAAATATATAACTTTGGAGAGAGAGAGAGAGAGAGAGAGAGAGAGGATTAAAGAAAGATGATAATGGGATTACAGAATGAAATCTCTACTACGAAATTGCGAGACGCGACATCGCTTATCGCAATCCTGCTGCGAGCCTTTCCTTCAGAAGATCGTCCTTCGGACTTTCTGCAGCGATACGATCACATCCGAATGTTCTCATGCTTCGTCATCCTCGAGACTCGTGTCCTTACCTGCTAGACCGTACGACGAAATACCGGGTCCGCGACCGATCCCATTCATAGGCAATGCTTGGCGACTATTGCCGCTGATCGGCCAGTATCAAATCTCGGATGTCGGAAAGATCTCGCAAATGTTCTACGAAGAGTATGGCAAAATAGTGCGGCTAAGTGGTCTGATAGGCCGCCCCGATCTTCTTTTTGTCTACGACGCCGACGAGATCGAAAAAGTGTATCGGCAAGAAGGTCCTACGCCTTTCAGACCGTCCATGCCTTGCCTGGTACACTATAAGAGTGTTGTACGCAAGGACTTTTTTGGCGAACTACCAGGAGTCGTAGGAGTGTAGGTGAACGATAATTGTCGACGAATAGTTTCGCCTTAATTTATTAAAATTTGCGGGATAAATATAAACTAAATGGAAGATTCTCTTTTTTAAGATGTTTTAGTAAAAGTTACAATAATAATATTTTTAGAAGTTGTGTGTAACAATGAAAATAATTAATTTCAATTATCAATAATTCTTCTTAAAAAATTAAATAATTAAATAATTAACAAATTATATAGAAAATTGTATAATATTTAAATGAGTAGCGATGGAATTTTCAAGTTTTAATGACTTTATACCTCGATTTTTTTTAATATGTCAATAGATATCTCAATGAAAAGATCCGCACGATCGAAAAAATTAGTCCTTAATTCGTTTCGTTCGATCGTTTATATGAATTCATCACACATTAACTTGATTTTTTTCATTAGACATGGTGAACCTTGGAAGGAATTTCGTACGCGCGTCCAGAAATCTGTCCTCCAGCCGAAGGCTATACGAAAGTACATAACACCAATCGAAGTAGTTACGGAAGATTTTATAAATAGGTAAAAAAAGAGGAATAAATAAGGAATAAATTTAGGTATTCAAAACGCGCTTATAATGTTAGCGCGCTAATATATTATACTTTACGTTACGCAGATTATAGAATTTTCGAGATAAAAACGCACTTTTATCGATAAAAGCGTTGTGAATATCTTAATATATATGTATATCGATGATTATTGCGATATTTCTTATTGTAGAATCGAGAAGATTAAAGGAGACGATGATGAGTTGCCTGGCGATTTCGATAACGAGATACATAAATGGGCTTTGGAATGTTAGTTCTTATGTAATTATATTATTCGCTTATCTTATGTAAAGTATTAACACGTTAATTGCGCATTACACAAAAAATTCCTTCTCTCTTTACGCTAATAATGGCTACTTCATAAATTGTATTTAAGATATTTTATATAACTTACACATTTTTAATATTGAACATTTTTGTCTATGAAATATTAAGCTTTTTATTTTTATTTTCTTATAGCTACAGTTGTTTTAAATTCAAAAATATTTGGAGTTTTATAAAAGTAGAAACTACTATGTATAAAATCATAGAGTGAATTCCGCATGTTTTACGCATGATGTGCATAATGTATCATTTACCTTGTTTAACATTCGGCGAATAACAAGGATAAACGATGCATCATGTGTAAAACGGAACGCAGCCATAATATTAATTAATATTATTCTAATTACTTTTGAAATTACTTGAAATAATTGGAAAAGAAGACTACTTTAAAATTAATGTAAACGGAATATTAAAGCTGCTTTTTTTCTTTTTCACATTATATCTATCTATAGAATTTTCTAAATTATACGTATGGCAAAATATAATTTGATTTTTATCAGTTTTTATTTGTTTTATGTGTATCATAACACGGTAGATACATATTTAGCTACAACATTTAACAAGACCTCTAACATATTTTACATATAACATAATTTAATTCACAGAGAGAAAGGTAGAAAGGAAGAGAAACTACTATTAGTGTTGAAATTCTTTCCGGAAAGAAAATCCAAGCGTTCTCGGTTTCATTATTGTGACTATTGGAACGTTCAATGACGATAATATGTACTATGTACTATGAATTATACATTTGATTCACTCGAGCAGGTATTGGACGTGTGGCACTCGATGTCAGACTCGGCTGCTTGAACGACACTTTGTCGTCGAATTCTGAACCGCAAAAGATTATCGATGCTGCCAAATTCGCGCTGAGAAATGTTGCTTTGCTCGAACTTAAAGCTCCGTATTGGAGATACATCCCAACGCCTCTCTGGAGTCGCTATGTACGCAATATGAATTATTTCATCGAGTAAGTTTAGAGAGACTAAGTAGATACGATAGAAAATCCTGTAAAAAGATATGCATGTATAAATAGGGAATAAAGTAAAAAAAAAAAACGATTGACAGAAACTTATATTGGGAAAATAAATTATAATTTTGAGGCAATTTGAGAAACAAAGAAACTTAGAAAATAAATAAATTATTTATTTGAGATTTAGACAAATAAAAGCAAATTCTCTTTTGTTTCTTTCGGTATTTTGTTACATCACTTAGCGCATGCGAAGTAGAAAATTATAGAAAGTGGAACACGGAAGAAGATCCATTTTAAATTAGCTATTAAATAATAAACTACGTTTATCCGAGTCGATTTAAAGTTATGACATCGATGTTATGAAACTAACCAATCACAGTCATTCCATTCTTCAGAGGAACAGCTATGATTGGCCACAATTTCATAACATCAATGTTGTAACTTTGGCGTAAATCGAACCGTGTAAATGTAGTCATAGTTAAGTAAACGCTCAATGTTATATAAATTTTTTTTTCAACTTAATTCAATTTACAAATAATTTGGTAATGATTTATTTCTGAAGCTCAACAATTAGTAATATTATATTAGTCGATAATCTGTAACAATGTACGTATGTTTCATTTTAGGATATGCATGAAGTACATTGACGCTGCGATAGTCAGGCTTAAAAATAAGAACGCCGTGGACGAGAGCGATTTGTCACTGATAGAACAAATTCTGGCCAAAGAGACAGATCCTAAGATAGCTTATATTTTTGCTCTCGATCTGATATTGGTTGGCATTGACACGGTAAGTCGCAATATCGTTATAGATTACAACTACTAATCGTATTACTTTTATTTAAAAAATTTACAATTAATTACTATTAATCCTTAAGTAGAGGTGCATTTACAAAATTACACAGCTATTGAAGTAAGCTTCTTTGGAGCTTCTCTCTCCAAAGAAAATTAAATTCTGGATTGTTCGATCCGTCTTTTCATAATATTTACTATGATTCCTTTCGGCGGGTTGAAAGTAGTTCATCTAAGGGATTAAGAGGAAGATAAAATGGCTCTAACTCCACGCGCCTACTTAAGGATTAATTAAATGTGTAATAATATTATGTATAAATGAAAAGTATATATATATATATATATACACACAAAAAGAATATTTTTGCTGAAATATAGAAAAATTAGGTCAGATTATACAGATCCGAAAATAATTACGTTGGATTATCAGAATAATTATGTAGAACGCTGAAACATGATATCTATAAATGCAGCAAAAAGCTTGAGCATTCTGACAACTTCCTTGAACGTCTAATATAATTATTTTGATAGTCCAGCACAGAGCCGCATTAATTACCATTTCGCATCCCTGGGTTAAAATATTTCAAGTGCCCTTTTAAAACATACAGGGTGAGGAAAAAGTTCAGGAAAACAAAGCATTTTTTATAGAAAAATTATATTTCCGTATATTATATATTATAGATATCGATGGCAGTGTGTTCGATATTATATCAGTTAGCAACTAGACCAGAAGAACAGGAGAAGATACATCAAGAGTTATTGCAAATACTGCCAGATCCATCCGTTTCTCTTACAACGAGCCATTTGGATCAAGCAAGCTATATGAAAGCTTTCATCCGCGAAGTATTTAGGTGATATTAATCGTCATAGTATTAATAAATTCTGATAATATAAAATTAACTTACTAAACAATTAATTTAATTGTTTACATGTGTTAATGATGGCCTGATTACTTTCGTAAATTAATGGATCTTATATGCGCTGCATTTTAGAGTATACTCCACTGTTATCGGAAACGGAAGAACATTGCAAAACGACACCATCATTTGCGGCTATAAAATTCCCAAAGGAGTATGTAGCACATTTTATTTTTAATTTTTATATTTCTCTAGTCTATTGCTTATTATGTTTATATAATTTATCATGCACAATTATTAATATACAATTATTTGCAAACATTATCTGTATATCAAAATAAGATGCTTTTCTTAACATAATTTTGTAGTCCTATAAGTAAAATTCCGTTATCTATACACAGATAAAATAATTTTACTAAGGCATTTAAAAATTCAGCTAGATATAAATCTGAAATAATTTTATTGAACTATTTCAATAATTATTTAAGATATTTAAGATGATTGTTAGAATATCAAAATTTTTTGTAACAATGTACAATTACGTATATGAGTGTCTTACATAATTATTTTGATAATCCAATAAAATTTTAATCATTCTGATCTGTAAGCTTTTTGAATACGCCAGCAAAATCATTCTTTCGTGCATACAATATTTAATAAAATTACGATATTAATGTTGTAAATAATTTTATTCGTGGCTGATTCATAGCGGACGTCGAATAGATATTAGGCGATCTAATGTAAAATAAAATTATTTTAGATTCAAGTTGTATTTCCAACCCTTGTCACCGGTAATATGGAGGAATATGTTGCGGACGCGAAGACGTTTAAGCCTTCAAGATGGCTCAAAGACTCCAATAATGAAAACCTACATCCATTTGCGTCGTTACCGTACGGTTACGGAGCACGAATGTGCTTGGGAAGACGATTTGCGGATCTCGAGATGCAAGTGCTCCTCGCGAAGGTATAATAGTGTTTTATACAGTGTTTTGTTATATCGTTTTAGTTAAGCTTATAAAAATTTGTGCTAAGAAATTAACAAAAAAAAAAAGCAAATATACTATTATAACGATATTATTTTCAGCTTCTCAGATCGTATAAACTGGAGTACCATCACCAGCCGTTAAAATACAAAGTCACGTTCATGTACGCGCCCGATGGAGAACTTAAATTTAAATTTATAAAAAGATAGTATCTAACAAGTACAATATATATATTGCAAAATGAATTCAAATTAAACGAAAAAAAGTATCTCAAAATTTGCAAGTAGTAATAAAAAAAAAATAATTGATTGCAATATTGTAGTCACATATTAATGTCAGATTACAAAACATTAGAATAAAACGTTTATAATTTATAGTCTAGTTAAGTCTAATAGTCATGTATATAATAAAGATAAAATGAACATATCCACTGTCAAATTCTAAAGCCTATTCTATAACAATGTGCTCTTTATTTCCTGTTTCTTGCTTTTTTTCCCTTTGCAATCGTTTTATCAACAATTGTATTTCTCGCTACATATTTCTTGTTTTTTTTTTCGAAATTCACTAACTTTTATCTTCGGTGACAAACAAAAAACCGGATAAGAAGCATAAAGATAAGATGTAAAAAATAGCAAAAAGCAAGAAACAGAAAACAAAAAGTACATTGTAGAACAGGCTTTTTTCAAAAGGAGGGGAGTCAGGATTAACCCGAAGAAAGGATACTCTGGAAAAATTCCTTGGGAGGAAAGGGCGTATATCTCTAACGATGTTGCAAAAACGGGGATCACACGAGATTCACTCTCAAGACCCTCATTCTTCGGACTCTCGTAACGAAGTCTGTCGTTTCTGCAAAAGAATCGCTATATATCTCCTCTCTTCGGTGCCACTGTCACAATTCAACCAATCCCAAGAGGGATTGGCGAAATACGGTATGAGAATGTGACCTACATGCGTCCACTGACATCGCAGTATTTCGTTGCTATGACAGATTTTCCTAACCTTAATTATCAATAATTCTCAATAATAATCGTCAGCAATAATTAATAGTCTTTAATTAATATCTCGATTCGCGAAGCAGAGCGATGTTTTTCTTAGTCAGATTCGTTTGTTTTGGACAAAAACGCGCTGAATGAGCTTAATTTCATCGATTTCTAAGGTGACGAGGTTAAAGTAGACAATTTCAAATTTTTACCAAAATATTTGCTACAAATTTTATCTAACAAAAAAAAAACAGATCTGATGTGACAGAATATATAACGTTGTGGGCAAAAAATAAAGTTTATCAATAAAACATGGTAGGTTGATGAGACTTAACTTTTTATTTGCTATATAATTTAACACAGATACCACTACTCTGCTGCTATTTTGTTGTGTTATAACCGATCGCAGTGTTAGATTATGTTAGAAGTTAGAATGTCAGTGAAACATAATTAAGCTTAATACTTTGACTATCAAGCTGATTTCGGTATTAAGTTTAACTCTCCAGCACCATCCTGAAATTTTCAATAGTTTATACTCTGAGCCGTTGAGAGAAACAGTATATATTTTTTATATCTAATATATTATAATATCTTCCATAATTTCTAATGTTTTTTTAATGTATTAAATCCTGAATGAAATTATTTTTAATTAAGTTAATAAAATCACGATAAGTAGTTGATGGAGTTTAATGCTTGTATAAAATACTAGATTACGTTTTATTCTTTTGTTGATATAACTTTATTTCATTTCTTTATTTTTGTATGTGTCAATTATTCCAATTTCTTAACAAAATTAAAGAAAAGAAATGGTATTTTTCAGATATATCTTGCTGTATTCTTATTATTAGTTGGATAATTCTTGATATAATTTGCTGTTATGCTATAAATACAATTGTGATCAAACATGATGACTTGGAACGTTCTTAAATGTACTTTTGGATTGTCAAGAAGTATTTTACGAAACAGGTGTGATATCTAATTATGAATTTTATAATATATCTAATAATGTGATATAAATCCCAAGTTATTTCTTTTTTTTTAAATAAATTTACTTTGTTTTACGTTGCTATATTTTTTATCTTATATAGATGGACTGGCAAAAGTTTTTCTTAAAAATTTTATGTAATTTTTTAGGATTTCTGTATAAATTTAAGAATTTCTTACAATTTCTATTTAATTTTGTAATTTCATAAAAATTGTTCACTTTTATAAATTGAAACACTTCTGAAATGCTGAGAAAGTTTATATTTTTTCTAGAATTCCTTGTATATGTAAATTATGAAATATAAAATTTCTCAGTTTATAATTTTTGAAGGAAACATAAAATCTGAAAAAGTTCAAAATATATTGTTAATAATCTTTATAAATTTAAAATATGAAAAATTTTTTAAATATATCACAAGAATTTTCCATTAAGCATATATCAATATCTTATTTACCTTAGGTTATATAAGTATATAAAAATATATATATATATAAATATATGTATTATATATAAAAATATGTATATAAGAAAATAAGGATTGATTACTCACTGCAGATTATCGGAATGTATCTATAAAAGCGTCAAACCAATGTCGTCGACAGTGGATCCTAAAGATGTTGAAAATCTCTCTGTTTTTAAAAATGACTGGTGGAATGAGAACGGCCAGATAATTGGCCTCCATTTATATGCTCCGTTCAGAACAAAGTTTGTGAGGAATGGATTGGCAAATGCCGGAGTCCAAATGCAGAATGCAGTTCTTCCATTGGAAGGAATCAAGATTGTGGACGTTGGCTGTGGCGGAGGTATATTGACTGAGCGTTTAGCTAGAATAGGAGCACAAGTAACCGGAATAGATGCATCGGCAGATTTAATAAATATTGCAAAAGAGCATGCAAAATTGGATCCTAATATAACAGAGAGAGTGAACTATATTCAAACAACTGTGGAAGACTTCTCTCAAAAGGAGAGGGAATCGTACGATGCTGTTGTGGCGTCTGAAGTCTTGGAGCATGTAGCGAATGCGCAACTATTTTTAAAGGTATATACAGGATGTCCTAGAAATAAGTGGCCGAACTTTGGTATCACATTCCTTAAATGAAAAAAGGCGATATAAATATAGATCCAAAAACTTTCTTTTTTTCAAAGATATAAACACTCTGTTTGCATGAACAGATATGTTCATGTAACACATGAAGTAAATATTGTGGTAGAGCAACATGATACTGTCGAAGGTAGCTTATCGACTATCGTGGATAGAAACTAAAAATTTCTATCTAAATGTTGCATAGTTAAAATATCTCAAAAAGGAAAAATTTCCAGATCTTTATATGACATTTTTTCATCCTTAAGGACAGTAAAATATACTAAAATGGCCACCTATTTCTGAAACACCCTGTATATTACGACAAAGGTATTATAAAAATTATTGAATATAAACATAAAATTAAATATTTTATGAATATTCTTTACAGAAATGCGTGGAAATTTTGAAACCTGGAGGATCGATTTTTATAACAACAGAAAATAGAACTGTAGCATCTTGGTTGCTCGTTATTGTAGCAGCAGAATACATTTTCAAAAAAATACCTCTTGGTACTCATGAATGGAATAAATTTATCACACCACACGAAGTCCAACATATATTGGATGGTTGTAAGTTTTATCCCCGCTATTATCTAATGAAAATTATCAAAACATTATCAAAAAGATATTTTATTTTATAAAGATATCTGTATGATTAAAACAATTTTGTAAATAATTACCATGTAAGCGCTTTTACATTGTGTTATAATTGTTTAAACTTTTTTTAAAAGATGGATGTAGAACGAGATTAATTCATGGATTCAAAATTAACCCATTGTCAAAACAGTGGTCTTGGTCATCATGTACAGCAACTTTTTATGGCCTTCATGCAATCAAACAAAAAGAAGCTAGCATATAATTTTCAGAACATGCAACTTTTTTGTTATTAAATGCAAAATTATATATTTTTATCATTTATCGATTGTAATATAATTGATATTATGTATGTGCTAAGAATTCCTATGATGTTATATTTATACGCACTAGAAAATTTAATATAAGAAATGTTTTGTGAGATAACGTGTTTAATAAAACACGTTAAAATGTTTAAATAAAACTGAAGGTTTGATACACGTAACCAATTTTAGATTTAAGAAATTTTCAGATTGTTAAATTTCCGAATAAGTGTCAAACATGGCTTTAGGATGCTCGGCACTTATCTTGTCAGCAACTGTTTAAAAATTGAATATTGTATTGATTTTGTTTTTGTTCAAAAAATATTGTAATTTTTATGCTGAGCGTTTATCTGCTGTCTATATCAAACTTTCGACAGCGAAAGGATTGATACATATTAATATTTTTATATTTTTTACATAACTTGTTCACAGTCCAATCTTCATATTTCGCGCTCTAGAAAATACTTATCAATGGCTACGTTTAGCAAAGGAAACTAATCAGTTAGTGTTTAGTAATTGTTTAATATAATTGGTTCCTACACTTAGATCCAACGAAGAACTAAAGGCAAGAGTCAATCATGTTAAAGAATCACTAAGCGTTAGAAACTGATTAGTTTTCTCTGCTGAACGCACCCAATTCTAATGGTCATGTGGTTTATAGTGCTAATTTTAGAAATATGTGAGATAAACAACACAAAAGCACAGTACGCATTTGACGTATTGTGTCCTTGTTATAATCACAAGTTAGTATATCTATCATAAGGTAAGTATTTATATGTAATCTACTTTAAATTTCGATAAAAATATATTCATTTTGTGTAAAAACAAATATTCGAAAATTATAAATCATTGATTTATTATATTTTGTAGAAATAAATTCAAATATATTTTTTCTTTCTTTTTCAAAGTTATTCTTTCTTTTTTTGTTTCTGTTTATTTTCATTTTATTTAACCCAATATGTACCGTAAAATATAGTATATGGTTTGCTTTTATATTAGTATTCAATTCAAATTTATAAAATTTCAAAATTATTTAAATTTAAATGACTTCTAAATTTGTGTTACGCATTGTGTAGAATCACCTATATTTCACATGTAAATATGTGTAAAAAAATTTCTCATAATTTCTCATAATTATAAATTTTAACCATTAAAACATTTTTACTTGGGAAGTGTTAATGCAAGATAATCAAAGAGTAAAATATATAAAGTACATTCTATATTTTATATAAGATAATATTTCTTATGTTACATCATACACGATATCTACTTTATATTATAGATACAGTCACATTGCACATGTGCTAAAAACTATACTAAAGCTAGAAAGAAAAATTGTTCTGTTTTTCTCTAACACGGTAAAAAATTTTTCATCCATATATTATTCAAATATTTGTCAATATCGAATATTTGTCAATATATATATA
>NW_017304248.1:438985-444978 GCF_001594115.1 Trachymyrmex septentrionalis | reverse complement strand
TTTGCGGGTTATCGCTATGTCATTGCTAATGCCCGGCTGGCATTAGCAATGAATAAAGATACGGCGATAACCCGTAACCTTCTGATATCTTTGATAATAATGGAAAAACAACAAAATCATTACAAGGATAATTTTTGCTTGTTTGTTTTAGAAAAAAATCAAGTTTGGAGAAATATAAAAGAATTGCTTATTATAATTATATATAAACAATTGTTTTACATTTTTCGAAATTTGATTTTTTTATAAAAAACTTTTTGACTTGCAGTCTAGCCCACTCCATTTGCTTACAGGAGACGTTGCCGCACATCCTGTATAAAGAATTCTAGAAAAGATAGATTTTCTCAGTATTTCTGAAGTATTCCAAAAATGTAAAACTTTTTAAAAAATCCATCATTTTATTTTTTTTCTAAAAAATTTTCTGAAATTATATAAGGATTTTATAAAATTTTGTGAAAATTATATGAAGAATTCTAGAAAAATTTTTACCAAGAAATTTATTAAATATAAATAAAATATTGAAAAAAATATAAAACATTTTATAATTTTTTTAGGGATGCGTGAAAATTCTGAAACCAAGTGGATCGATTTTTATAACAATTAACAAAATTCTAGTATCTTTGCTGTCCATTACTATAGCAGTCGAGTATATTTTCAAAACTATTCCTCTTGGTACTTATAGTTGAAATAAATTTATCGCTCCGCTCCGTGAAGTTTAACGTATGTTGGATAGTTGTAAGTTTTAATTGTCATTAGAAAAACATCATCAAAAAGTATTTTGTTACATAAAGATAATACTATTATTACACATAAGAAAGCGATGACTACTATACAAATTTTCCTATGCTATAAATTTTCTTCTTTTTTTTTTATAGATGACTGTGACAAAATTAATTTGTGACTTAAACCCTAACTCATGGATGACAAGACAATGGTCTTGATCATCTACTTCCGTGTTTTATGCACTTCATGCAATCAAATAGAAAAACTTAGCATATCTAGTTACTCTTCAAAAAGTGCAATTTTCTCGTCATAAAATGCAAAAAATAATATATTAGTTCGTTTATTAATTATAATTATAAATAATGTTATCAACTCCTTTTACGATGTGCCATACTTAGAATACAGTACTATATTTAAGCAGAAAGTGCATAATATATGTAATAATACTTGGGATATGTAAAATTGAAAGATAACATATACCAATGGTAGTATCGCTCAAAAATGTATCATCTTAACTTTTTTTAGCATAACTTCTGTCAAAGAAAATTAAATGCATTTATTTGATTCACTTTAATGAAAGTTATGCTCAGAAATGTAAAGGTAATACACTTTTAAACGGTACTGTAAAATTATTATGCAGAGAGTATATGAAAAAAAATATATATTTTATTGTAATAAACTTAATTATATTTAATATATACTTTGATAATATATACTGGGTGATAATACACTTCTATGAAAAAAAAGGATATGCTATATTTAGAAACGATATCTATTTTGTTAAGTATCACGTAGACAATTATGTAACAACGTATCATGTAGAACCCAGGTAAAAATTACAAGTCAATAAGGAAACAGTATTCTCAGAAAATTTTAGTTAATTATTCGCGAAGTTGCCATTTAAATCTTCTCTAGCGTCTAACGGCAACTTCATGAAAAGGCAATCAACATTTACTTTGAAAGAGCGAATCCTACTCGGTCGTTCTCCATGTCAAACAAAGTATAATATCGGCCAAGAAATACATCACCCAAAATCCACATTGACAGAGGCAAATCCATACCCATAAAGCCACTCATACATATTGTTTTACCAAATTGTTTAATCTAGGAAAAATTAAATATTGCGTGATTTCTGTTCTAAAATAATTTAAATCATTACATCAGCCGTTTATATTTACCTTAAGGACATAATCTTCACCAGTAAGATTGAAATTCTTACCACCTAACGTGAAACTGATCGAGGGCATACTAGAAATCTGGTTACAATTCACCTTTAAATAATTAATATTAGTTATTCATATTAGTAATCAATAATTTATTATAAATTAATTCTTATTTCTGTGTATAATTTATCTCGATATTGTTATAAGTTACTATTGTGCGAAAATCAGTTACTTACCAGTGCTTCCCCACCAATAGAAGTAGCTCCAATCATTTCGTTAATATCTTTAATTTCTGCCGTTGGTCCAGCTATTAGGGAAGTGCCCGTATCGGCAATAGCTTCGCAGCCTTTCTTGCAGAAAGCGCTATCTGCCACTTGAACCCTATAGTGTCATAGCGTTAACAATTTGCTGACAAAATACATATGTATAATCCGTGATTATATGACATTTAATTTAATCGCATACCCATCCATCTTAAATTGCCAGTATCCTTTGCGAGTAACAGGAATATACGTGAATTCGCCTTCGTAATGATCGGGGTCGGAGCCACCCAATATCATTTCACCACCCACTGCAGCTGAGGGATCGCTGTATAGGTTTCATATTTTTTATATTGTAATATGGAAAAACTATTTAAATGAAAAAAACATTTTTAGAAATACATGATGCATGCAAAATTTTTACCGATTTAAATAGAAACTAAAAATAGCTTGCGGCACCAAGTTTTGTTTGACCATATTATAGAAGACAGGAGTCACTCCATCGACGGATATCGTGGAGTAACCCATCCCCAAAATACCATCGAATTTCGCAGCAACAAAGGTTAATCCTGGTTCTGTTATCGCTTCCGCAAATGTTTGACGCTGAACATCAAGGCCAGCAACCTAATAATAGGATCGATATTATTAATAAAATATTGTGCTTTACTTTGGAAAACAAAGCAGGTAAATCTTTGGATGAGCTACAGCCTCATAAAAAAATGATTATATAGGGTAGAGATATTTATATTTTATATTGTCATATTCAGAAGACAAAAACACATAACAAATAAATAGTCATTCTTTTTTTTACAAGAATGTAGCTCATCTTAAGGTTCACCCAATAACAATGTTTCTAAGAAATTTTCACAAATTACTTAGTTGAAACTATATTAAATTGTTTGCTAAATAATGACTCACATTCACTACATCTTCAGATAAAAATCCAGACAGGCTGCCAGAACCATAACGAATGGCGAATATAGTACCATTTTTTTGGTATGTAGAGGATTTTTCGCTATTATATTTATTATGTAACACTGCAAAAAATAATAAATAAAAGTTTCAATTATCAAAGAGTTCAGAAATAATTTCTTTATTCCTTTAAATGTATAATTAACAATTTAAATCATTGGATATATTTTGTAATTTACGCTTTAACATGTGAGTTATCTTATGTCGAAGGTTATTGATATTTTTAAAATAAGCATGATAAATTACATAAACAAAACTATAAATAATTATAGAAAGTAGTTCCATAATATTTGGTTTACAGGCATCTTAGAAAGACCTTAACAATGCTGATAAACATATTAAAATTTGTAAATAATTTATCAAGATTAAGATCTTTAGTACATAAATTCACACCGAATTATTTAAACAGTAAAGATCCAACTTCAACTATTGGCGTTATGAGCTTAATTTCCTATTGATTGTTTATTCACGGATTGTTTATGTACGGTTCAATAAGATTCTGTTTATTTCTACATTTTTATTTTTAATATTAATACTAAAGAAAAAAAAAGTACTCAAGATTATTTTAATGTTTGGAATGATATTATTAATTATAAATATATATGTATATAAATAATGAAACATCAAAGAAGTAATGACACTGTAATGTACTTACAGCAAGCAATGTTGGTAAGGTGGCATTTTTTGGATGGTACCCAGAGATTGGAGGAACCAGTATCAAAAATTACTTTAAAATTCTGTGGTGGAGTTCCAATTGAGATAACACCATAATATTGAGCATCCAAATAATTCGATAAAGGTTCTGGTGTGCCCATAGTTGTAAGCATACGAACTTGTGTCAGGTCAGTGCCAACTTCTTTCAAAGTTTTTCGAATGGAATCTGTCTTGTGTAACGGAATTCTTAAAGCAACATAAAGAAGTTCCATTATACTATATGCACTATATTTATCATGTATATATCAGAGGAGATATTTATATATAAGAGATGTATATGTACATACATATGTATAGAAATATCCCCACTGATGCAAGCGGAACTAATTTAAAAAACAATGAGTCATGAAAATCATCATATAAGTTTAACTTTTGTTCTAGAAGCTTTCCTATATATGTATAATGTAAAGTAAAACAGAATTGCATGTGTAATGCAAATTTAAAAAAATCGATTTCTTTAATTGTGGATCTGATAATCAAACTATTAAATTATACACTATATAATTTATAGTCCAAATCTTTTTAAATAAATCTTGATTCGATAGTGTGAACGTTAACTATACAATTTTATACAAAGAAAATTACTTCAAATCAACTAATTGTTACTTAAAGATTACACGATAAACAAATGATAAGTAAGCAGTAGTGAGCTAAATGGTTATTTTTTGTAAACAAGTACAGTTATAATATTATTCAAACGTTAAATACGAAGCGCTCTTACAGTTCCGAGTGTTAAGATGTTGAACATTCATTAAAATTAAAATTAAATTAAATTAATTTATTTATAATTTTATTGTTACTTCAAAAGAACCGATTATTTAAATAATTATCGGCAAATATCATGAACGGTTTTATGGTTGCTACTCATAATACCTCTTATAATATCCTAGTCAGTAGTTTTTGGATTATTTCTCATTATTTAAGTCAATTAAGAAATAAATCTACTTAAAAATAGTTCATTATTTAAAACGTGCCTAAACAAATAAATATAAAGTGTTAAATTTTATGCGCAAAAAATGATTATATATAATTGATTAATATAATTATTAATATAATAAATAGCTTAAATTTATTTTCATTCTGTGTAGGGCCATATTTGAATATTTCAATGAAAAATATTAATATAATTAATATGTAATAATCATAAGAAAAAAAGAGAGAAAAGTCTTTTTTTAAATTCTATTTTTATTGTAGTATAATTAAATTAAGAAATATATAAACAAAATATTATATAATAATACTTCATTTATATCAATTAAGAATAAAAGCTTTTGAGTGTTAGTGCTGAATGTTATTGCAATCAAGTTTTATTGTATATAACAACTGAATAAACAAAGACGTTTCAATTCTTGATTTGGATCTTCTTCAGCAAATACATTAATGATAAAAAAGAATATTTCGTTCACAGAATGAACAAATATTTTTTTTTATCATTAATGAAGAGGATCCAAACCAAGGATCAAAATGTATTTGTTTATTCAGTTGTTACATATATCTAATAAAACTTGATTGTAACATCTAGTACTGGCTCTCAAAGACTTTTTATTCTTAATTGATTTAATTCATTAGAGCCTATAGAATTTCTATTATTTCATTTATAAATTTGATAATTTAAACAAATTTTTTCTTATTTAGAATTTAAAATTTACTACTTTTATCTACTTATAAAATTTAAGACTTGATAAAAATAATCATTTAGTCTATTAACTATTATTTTTCAAATTTGATGACTGTTAATTTAGTAACAGATAACGAAATAACGTCCATCACTAATAATCAGGAATGTGCTCGCTGCTATCTACGGGTCTGTGTTTTGTAACTGAACTAATGTACACTTTTGAAACTTAATGATAGGTAAACATATGTTCGATATTTAGTAAAAGCGAGAAAAAAAAATTCTAGTGTAGTCTAGTGCAAGAATAAAAAACAAATATTTGGCCATGTTCCAAAATTTACTGCCAGTACTGAAAGTCTATAGTGCACATAACTATAGATTTTCAATACTGGCAGTAAATTCTGGAACAAAGCCTTTGTCTATTTAAAAATCAGAATTAAATTGAAATAGTCTAAATGTGAACTGCTAAAGAAAACAAATATTTAAGAAATCTTTAAAACAATTCTCAAAACAATCCTCAAAACAATCATCTCTTTGTTTGCCTGCTCC
>NW_017304248.1:437937-438885 GCF_001594115.1 Trachymyrmex septentrionalis | reverse complement strand
CTTTAAAACAATTCTCAAAACAATCCTCAAAACAATCATCTCTTTGTTGCTCTGGTAGAAAGAGATAAGATTCTTCGAAGTTATCAGTTAATATTATTTATTATAAACACACACATATCCGCACGACCTCTAATCGATTTATCGTGCGGATACGTGTGTTGAGTATGAATTCGCGATGTTTAATTTACGCGTACTCACCTTTGGAATTTTGCTTCGCAACACAGCACAGCAAGTGCCGCAATTGCAATGAAAAAACGTAACATGTTTCCTGAATTTCCTCGGAGGTTGTAAGAACCGAGATTTTTAGAGACGTTGTAACTGCCCTTCTTGTAAATCAAAACCACACAAAGAAAGACTCGATTATTGCTAATACTCTTGGTTTTTATCAGTTCTTGTTGATCTGTGTCGATAGACTCATCAGTCACCCGCTCTCATCGTTTAACCAATCACCAATGCCGCTTAACGACGAACCGGACGAACGGCGGCGTTGGCGGCGCTATATATACCATAGACGTGTAAAATACATAAGACAGAGTTTAAATTCCACGGAGAGGGGTTAGTCAAGCCACCGACGAGATACTATTAAAGACCGTCAACCCTGGGCAAATTTTCAGCGGTATAAAAAGGGCCCCGGACTCGGAGGTAATTGAAGAATGCTGACATTATCGACAATTGATATAATTGACTGATATAATTGATTTGCTATTATTGACATAAATATTTGGCTCATACATTATTAAATTTATGATTTTTTATTACATAAATGTTCCATAATATATGCATATTTGTAAAGCTATAATATCCTATATATTGCAAAAAATTACAATTTTTTCTCTGCAGTTATCATTTCTGTTGATCAAACTTTGTCGATAATACTGAAATCACAATTTTAAAGAAAAATCGAGTATTATTGAGTTCTAAATGCATAAGTACGTCTATTAAACTAAT
>NW_017304248.1:422611-437837 GCF_001594115.1 Trachymyrmex septentrionalis | reverse complement strand
AAATCACAATTTTAAAGAAAAATCGAGTATTATTGAGTTCTAAATGCACAAGTACGTCTATTAAACTAATAAATTAGTACAATATCATCAGTTTTTAACTCTTAATTACTTAAATATTCACAAGGGCGCGAACTCCCGGAAGAATGTCGGTCTTTAATAGTATCTCGGTGACTGTAGTTAGTTGGTTTTTATATTCTAATCCGGATTAAATCCTTGGTGGAAACTAGGCCAGAGATTTGCATATTTTACAAATCGCATTTGGGGCATATTACATTCAAAAATTCATCAAAACGAAAAGTATTGTAACTTCACCCTGGACACATCTCCACTCGTATGTTGTTTCAGCGACAAAAAGATCACATAATTAAAATTGACAGATATCAATTTTGATCACATGATCCTTTTTGTCACTGAAACAGCCGATTTAAATGACTTGTGAAAATGTATTAAAAAATTAAACTCAATTACCAAAAATGAAATTATTTTATTCAATACAACTTTATTCTTACAATACATATAAAAAATGAGATTGTCTAAAATAGTACAAGATTCGTTGTTGCTAAAACTTTTTTCTTTTTTATTTTTTGTCACGCATATATCGCCGAAATTTTATTGATTGACTTAAGCATTCTGATTTTTATTGTAAAGTTATCGTATAACAAATTAACGGTCCCATATCGATAAATTCTTTAATTTATAATATTTCAATCCGAATTCAAAATTTCATTCATCAAAAATCAAATTTACTTGTCGAATCTGCCGTCATATTAAATTCAATCTGTCCCTCACAATTTTCTTGAACTTCAGAAGTAGGAGTTTCTTCTATATCCTAGAAAAATAATTTTTTTATTTGTTAGTTAAAGAATACGATCATTGAATTAATGATATAATTAATACTATTAAATTTAATACAATTAAAGAGATCCGGACTGAAATAATACTTTTTGCAATAAGTTCTTTAGATTGTAATATGCTAGTAGCATTAAAAATCTAATTTAAATGCATACAGATGTATTATTTCAACATCTAACTTTGATCATAATTGATGCTTTTCTTATTTAGCTGATTAATATAGACAAATTACAATTTTATTTATAATATATATTTTACTTATTTAGATAAAACCGTTTGTGAAAAAACAGAACTTTTCTATGTAGATTATTTTCAATTTATAACCATAAAATAAATGTACAAACCTTTTGCGAAAAAAACGCGTCGATTATAGCCATAGATTTTTGATAAACTTGTTCATTCTGATGATGTTGAAGAGCTTCTATTTTATCTAATCCTCCAGCTTCTTCTATCAGAATAGCAAGTTTGTCCACTTGTCCTACTTTCTCTGCTGCATGCAAAATATTAGTTAGACCATCCAATACAACAATAACAACATTCCAATCTTTCGATTCCAATAAATTACAAAAAGGTGGTAATACACCCGCTCCCACTAATTGAGATAAATGTTGGATTGTTCCTCCTGTTGTCAAGTTAGTTATAGCCCATGCAGCCTCTTTTTGTGATTTATAGTCCCCCTTAAAAAAATGGATAAATTTTATCTACAAAATTCTTTACACAAATATCTAAAACAAATCGATTGATTTTGTCATATATGCGCAAACACACTTACAAACTGCAGTACTTCTATCAATGGTGATAAAAGACCAGCATCTATAACATTTTGGATTTGGTTCGTATTACCAGCCATAATATTACTAATTGCCCAAGCAGCTTCCTTTACAATATTGACGCGATGATACCGCAACAAAGCACCAATATGTGACAATCCTCCCGCAAGAATTACAGCATCCGTTTGAGCATCGTCACCTGTTACTATATTTCCAACTGTACGCAATGCTGGAGTAAGAATCATTCCTTCCTGCAAAGTCAACATCTCTACGAGTCTCGGTATAATGCCAGTTTCTAATACTGCTTGTATTTTGTCGTTGGATCCATCAGTAAGATAAGAAAGTGCCCAACAAGTATCAGCTAGGACAAACAGCAATGTAAATATCTCAAATTCAGAGTAAATTATATAATATATAAAATAACAATATGAACATCTTACCAAGTACATCTCGATCTGTATAACTAAGCAGGCGATTAAATACTGGTAGAACAGGTTTAATCAATTCAAAGGGTGGAGGTGGATTCTTATTTCGACATAAATTAGATAAAGTCCATACAACGTTCCGCAAGAATGTTATCTGTACATTTTATTAGTATCGGAAAATATTAAAATATGTTGTCTATTTTTTCAAATCTTATGTGATACACGCACACGTATACGCACACGCACACACACACAATGTTGTGGTACATGCTATCTAATTATTATAAGACTAAAATATCTATTAGATAATCTATTCTTAGAATAATTAGATAGCAATATTTAATATGATTGAATACTGACATTAACTATTTAATCACTATTTTACCATAAACAATGTACAAATCTTAGGTTCTGCGCACATAAATATTAAATATTAAAAAAATAACATTAGGAATAAAGATTACATGTAAAGCCCTAAACACAATGCAAAGGCAACAGCGATAGCAATAGAAATAGCAATAGCGATAGGAACAAAGGAATCCAACATACAGAAATGTATATGTCAATGCACATATCCTATTTGTATCGCTATTGCTTGGCATCGTGTTTAGGCTTTAACACATAATATCTTATATCTTACTTGTATTCCATTGTGTGTTACATTTAAATCTATTTCTAATTTTATTTCTCTAATATTTAATATTTATTTCTATTTATTATATTTTATTTCATTTTATTTCTTTAAGTCCCTAATATTTAATACTCTTGCTCTTAATATTTCTTTCATTATGCGCAGGGTTTAACATTTGTACATTTTTAATATTAATAAAAATATTGAATATTAATATCGATAATATGAAAGCAAATAAGACAAACGTCAAAGGTTGTCAAATACGATGTCACTTACTGAAGTATCAGGTTTAATTAAATCCAACAAAAGAGGCAGAGCATCATGTCCAAGAACAAGATCACGTGCATATGGTCCATCTCCGGCTATATTTCCTAAAGCCCATACTGCTTGTTCCGCAACGACGGGTGATGTAGATTTAAGTAATTTCACTAATTTTGGTATTGCTCCATATTTTACAACATTTTGTGTTTGTAAGGATGTACCGGAGGCTATGTTAGTTAATACCCATGCTACTTCAAATTGCAAAGCAATGCTAAAATAGAAATAAATAAATTATATCTTGTTTCTTATAAATATATAAAGAAATAATTTATTTAAATCAATAAATCACTTTCATAGTGTTCATATACATACTTATAATCGTTATCTAAGAGCTCAATGCAACGTGGTACTATGCCACCTTCTATTATATCATTTATAGGAGGATTTTTTTCTCGACTTAATAATTTTCTACAAATCTGAATTGCCGACAATTGTAATGTCTCATCTGATGAGTTTATATGGTTTACAATTTCATTTATAGAAAGAGTAGGAGTGGGTGAGACAGTGGCTTCATTTGATAAATCTGACAATTCTTGATTTGATGTATCAAGATTACGTCGTTTTGATAATTGATCATCTTTCTTGGCTTTACGTAGCTCCACTGATAATGCATTCCTTCTTATTCGAGCTTCCTAAGGGAGATACATATATACTAAAGGAATGTTTGTAAACGTTTACACAGTAAATTATTTGTAGTTTAATCATATCAGGGCAAATTTGAATAGCAAAATATTAATGTATTGTTTTAAAATTATACATATAAATTGTACAATTATATAAAATTTAAAACAATATACAAATGGTACTATCTTATGTCTCTCTTGATGTCATATAATTTGTTTAAAAATTTTTTGAATGAATTTTATACAGCATGAATAATTAATTCCAGCAGTATTGCAGCAACATTGCAATATACCATTAATAGTGCAATAAGGTCACAAACGTAACAACATTAAGTTTTTGTGTCATATAAGTATTGAAATAATCCAACCTTTTATATGTAATTATATAAGAAAAACTATAAGTGAATAAGATGCTTTATAATGATGATATAAATTTATATATAAACTACAACAAATCATATATATAAACATGTATAAAATATGAAAAAAATTTATATTTCCAAATATAGAAAATTTTTTCTAAAAGAGCCAAAAACAGATTGATTTTCGCTAATTATTATTAAAAATAAACACAATTAAAATACATAATTGAATGTTTCGACCTTGAATATAGACCTCGGTGAGTGTATGTACTTATATTGATAGATTCAGAGATAAAAAACTTTCTTTAATATAGAGCGGCTGGAACTGTTAAATTAGAAAATAATTTTAATTACACTTACTTCATGTTTGTTATTAAATTTAAAATTTGCTTTGCGTCCATGGCTGTTATCCTCTCGAGAAGGCATTGTTCTTTAACGTGCTTAATACTTTTATACTGTTTGATTTACCTCAATCTGTATATACTTCTGCGTAAATAAAAGATCTAAATTAAAAATATATTAGTAATAATAATAATTAATTAGAATATACTGAGAAATAATCTATACAATTAGACCAAGCTTAATAGAATGCGTCTATAACCTTATCAAAATTCACATTTACTTATTCGAAGAAAAAAATTTGAATGACATTGTAATGTGATAAACGTATAAAAATATAATTGTAATAAACGTATAAAAATATAATTGTGGTAAACATAGCTAATTTAAAATTAATTTTTCACGCAAATACTGAGAAACACGCTATTTAATCGCAAATATAATAGAATATATATATGTATGTCTGTACAGTTTACTTCATCAAAATTCATAATTCAGATATTCGAAGAAAATTTGAGTGACCATGATTAACGTATGAAAACATGATTGTTGCTATTTTTAGTTTACTTTTCATAACGGTTAGACGAAAATAAGTATTAGATATCTATATAGGTAATTGTATATAAATTATAATAAATTAATTTGAACCGTACCTTTACAAATTAGACGGCGCAATAATTATCTCTTCAAATTACAAATTCTCCTGCACGTACCTGTGTCACTCGTCTTTCTTTGTCGAAGAATTCAAATAACTTATCGTTGCTGTTAAAAATGAAAAAGAAAGAAAAAGAGTTCTGTTTACAATTATCCAATAAGAATCGTTGACAAATTAAAAATAATAAGATCAAGTTACGTTCAACGTTCAACCGCTTTACAAGTGTCCACAAGCAAGGCTGGTGGCTTTTCTATTTCTACGAGAAGCTAATTGTCTTTAAGGAGCGTTTATATTGGTCGTATTCATGTGCCACAATCCGTACGAATTGACCAATCACAGTCGAGTATTCCCCTCTTATAGTCGAATGAGAGGGGAATTTGCGACTGTGATTGATCAATTCTTACAGAGTACGGCACATAGATCAGCAAATTCAAAATTTGTTCAAATAAACACTTTTACGATTCAAAAGCTTCTAGAATTTAGTGCCTTCTAATATACCGCGTTCATCAGTAGGCACCTTAAGGTTGCTATCTGTCTCTCTTTTTTCCCCAAATACCGTCCTCTTGTCCCTGGGAAAATTCCGCTGAAACTTCGCAGAAATTTTGATAAAAGTGAGTTTTTCAACAAAAATATTTAATAATCACCGAAATTGAACTAAAATTCCTTCGCAAGTTTTTTAAAAATGTCACTAAAATTTGTTAAAATTTCTTTGAAATTTCGATGAAGTGATTTTTTTCAGCTAAATTAATGAGAATTACTGAAATTAAATTGAAATTTTTCTGAAAATTTCTCTAAAAATTTATTGAAGTTTCTCTAAAATTTGTTTAAAATTTCTCTTAAATAATTTCATATAATTTTTTTTTCAGTAAAAGACTGAAAAATGAATCGTTAAATTTAAAACAAAATTGTTCCAAAAATTTTGCTGAAAATTTATTGAAATTTTCCTGAAATTTGATTTAAATTTTGCCGAAAATTTTATATTTCTTTAAAAATATATTGAATATTCTTTAACATTTCGCTGAAAGTATTGCAAAATTATTACGAATACGCAAAAATTAGTTTTGCTACATTTATTTTTTACATATAAATAGTTTTAATTTTATGTGTGAGAAGACAATATGCTATAGTATTAAGTATATTTTTATTAGCGCACATTACAGTTGTATTTAATATTAATTTTTTTTTTCTATAGGCGTTCCATCTTTTTCACATCTTTGATTAGACATGTTAAAACTTTAACTATATCGAAAAAAAAATTCTAGATTAATATCTCGGTTTATAAGGCAGAGTAACGCTTTTTTCTGCCAAATTCGTTCGTTTCGTATAAAAACCCAAATAAGCCTAATTTCGCCAAAATCAGAACTGATTGTACTAAACAGAATATTATATTGATTATTTTATCATAATCATGAATTGAAAAGAAAAACAATATCAAGTACAAGATTTCATGATCATTACTTATTATTTTTTAAAGCGATAAGTTTTTTTTTACATGACATATATATAAGTAACAAATTTATTTATTTAAACTGTATATTTAATTTAGTTTTAAACTGTATATTACTACGAAAATTAACTTAAGTTTTATCAATTAAGCAATTTCTAATAATCGTAATTTCTAATTCGCACGCATTAAATTTTTTTTTTAAATAATTAAATTAATATATTTAGATAAAATTTTATTTTAAGGTAGGTACTTATTTATACTTTACATAATTTTCAAAATAGTGCTTTAATTATGATGAATGAAAAAGCACATGTCCTATTTGTGATATTGTAAAAAACATAAAAATAATTACAATATATAATACTAATTGATTTTATTTTTTCGTTTTAAAGCTATAAATACGAAATTTGTAGTGCTGCTAGTATTCCTTTAAATCGCTTATTATCGACCTAATATAAAATCGCTTTGATCGTTGACTAAGAAATGGTAAACAAATGCAGCTTTCTTTTTATCGAAAGTAATTTGAGTCGCACGACTTCTCTGATGGCGATCGTCTCTGCTTCTAGGTGGATACCTTAAAAATATTGATCCAAACAGCGTCGCTGCACACACACATAAATAATATTTTTAAGAGTATTTTTGTCAATGCTCCTTATGAGGAGGTTACAGAAATAATAAATTAAGAACAAAATAGAAACGAATATAATAAGTTTACCAAGTGTCTTAGCATCGAGTTCGTTATCCTGTGTATGATTTAATAACTCTTGCAAGAATGAACTGATATAGAGAAAGACAGTTCTTCTAGTTTCTGGTAACTGCATTATAATCTATAAATGAATAAAATAATATGATAATCTGAATTTATATAAGAAAACATTACATTACAGTAAAATGCTAATTTCTGATTTACTTGTTTGCATTGTAAATAATTAGTTGCTGCTGATAGGCAAACATTATGTAAATTATACGGTATTAATGGTTCAGCAGTAGATTCTAAAAGCAGTAGTAATGCCTCTGCTACCGAATGTACACCACCAGCTATGTGAAGAAAGAAATTATTGTCAAGGAATGATAATATATCCGTGTGTGTGTGTGTGTGTGTGTGTGTGTGTTTGTATGTGTGCGTATACACAAAAAAGTGTCCCATAAAATTAAACCATCTTCCACAACACGTTTTAGAACTAGCATATAATAGCAGGTTAAAACTGCTCTTTATAACGTTTCACAATCACGTACGTCTACGTTGACTCAATTGTAGATCGGACTTTATTTGTGTGTGTATTAATGTTATTATGTATTTTGAAATATTAAAAGGATACGCATTGGATCTTGACTCCATTCATCTAACCAATCTCGAATAGCTATTATCTCACTATGAAGGCCTGGTGTTTCAAAAAGTCCTGGAGTTTTAAGGCCATGTCGATATAATCTATCCACTAAATGCCATATTTCTTTTGGAACTGAATACGGTTCTTGTGAGAGATTTTTATTATTCTCCTGCATTTTTAATCAAGCAATTTTAAAATGTAGATTAGATTACGGAGAAACACTTTTGCAATAAAATTGTACTTGTCAATTTTTTAATATTTACCAATTCGACTAATCGTCCAATAGGAATTTCTCTAATTGGAACTGAAACATGAACTAATGCTTCCATGGAAGAGCCAAAACAGCTTCTCTCATAAGTGCCTGAAATTATTAATTTACATAATTATTTCCAAATTAAAAAATTAACTAATAAATAGCTCTACTATATGTTGTTATTATTATGCGCATGTAATATACCTGTTATAGTAATGAAAATATCTTTGCCTCCCTCGAGATGTAATACTAAAATATCATATAGCTTGTCTTCACCAGAATTCAATTTACACGCAGTTTTTTTGTCTACATATACCTCCAGTTTAATGTCGCACTTTTCACCTGACATGATAAAGAAAGGAAACACATGGAAAATATATTAGTGTGGAGAGAGATATTTAACAAATATATATGAAAAATATAAATTTATACCTGGTTTTATAAAGCCTGTATATGGTTCTATATGCAACCAATCCTTGCAGTAGTTTGTATCGTCTAACTTTTTTATAAATTCAAATTGCACTGGTACCTAATTTAAAAATATAAAGAATAAAAGTAGATTGTGTGTGCATCCTCTTCTTTTTTTTTAATACATACCTGGCCTGTATTAGCGATAATAAGTTCTTTACTGCTAGATTCGAGAAATCTCAAAACGTCAAAAATAATATCTGTGGTATCAACCATCACTTGAGGTAAGAATTCATTTTCTAATTTATCTAGTTTTTTCATAACTTCCTCGTGAATTTTACGGTACTTAGCCGTATCTATAATACGTATCTGTTTTGGAAAATTTATACAAGCTATATAATAATATAAGACACTTTTTTCAAGTGAATATGTAATAAATAAAAAGAAACAAGAAATCCATATTTGCACATCTATACATACTTACTTGAGAATCAAAACTTGCACTAACTGGCTTGTGGTCGGATATCTTTAGTTCCGGATGACTTTTGTAGTAAATTGATTTAATCATATCTCCTTTCCATAGTACTCGATCACACCAAGCTGGAGCTCTGCATTTCTCGCTATACATAGTTAGACATAAAAAAGAATGGTATAAAAATATTAGATTGAAATTTCCTTAGTAAATTGCGTTTTAGAAATGTAATATAATTTTTAGGATACCTTGAATCCCAGTTGTCGGTACCTGGATCATATTTATATGTGGGTTTAAAATCAATCTCTGCTTCCTGAAATCCTTGAAACACACGTCCTGCTTTGCGTTGGTGTCCAAGTTGATCCAATACTAAGACGGGACTATAGATGCCTTCTGAAATGTACTGCTTAGCTGTTGCAGCATCCATTTCCGTTATCCGATAATTTAAATCTCCCAACCAATAAATCTGGCTATACACATACACATATGCTCATATATGTATACATATATTTATATTGCTTCCTTGCTTTACTATGATACAACTCAAAAAATTAATAACGAATTCGGTTAAACACATTAGTTTGAACTAATGCATGTTAAAGCTATTGTATATTGATTTAATCCGTATACAAAATGTAAATATTTAAAATTATAAATTATAAAATTGTGAAGATTTTACTTAACAGTACAATAAAGCGGGCGGCCGCTTAGATTTGATAGTAAGTCGGATTTACTTAATGCTTTACTTGTTAAAAATTATATAATGGTATAGAACTTTTCGATTCAGTTTAGTTTGCTTAATTTGCATACAAGCACTGTATATAATTAGAGAATACTCCATATAATATCATAGAAAACTTACTCGTGATCCTTGAAACTTTTAGGTGGTACATATTTCGTAAAAGATAATCTCGCACAAATATCAGCATAATCCTGGTTGCGTCGCTCAAATTCTTCACAATGTGCAGCTAAATGAGCATTAACAAAGCAAACAGCCGTATTGTGAATACAACAACTTACTGCAACACCACCTTTATTGCCCTATAAGAATTTGCAATAAAGTATTAACTTTTGAAGCGCAGTGTTTTTATGTATTTATGTAACACCTTTTAAAAAATGAAAAAGTATAATTGCACTCTGATTTCTTTACAACTTCATATTAAGTAATTGAGTTATGAATCGAATCTGAAAATTTTTGAACGCGAGCATGACATGGCAGACAGCACACTGATCTATCATGCCAAGGGTTCGATCCCAGTAGGAATATAAAACCAAAATAATTACGCTCGTGTCTCCTCTCGGAAAAGGCCGGCAACCTCCCGAGAGTGCCCACAGAAACACCTCTCTCAAAATCTGCCGTTCGAAACCGGCATTAAAACTGTAGTTCCCATATTCTTGTGGCAATTGAAAAATCAGCGTGCGCACCACAAACATATGAAAGAGGTGTAATACAGGCCAGAGGCCTAACGTGAGAAGTAAAAATTCTAAATTTTACAATTGTTTACTCAAGGTAGTTCAAAGTTTTTGATTTGTATTATAGTATTTTTGAGTCACGAATTTTGGAACGTCATATATAATATCTTAATATGTGTATAATTATAAAATATTTTGTGTATTAGAAACTTACCAACTTTCCCATAATTCCCGTTCCTACTGTATCAGTACACACATTTTCGATGAATGGTATATGAGCTTCAAGCGCATATACTAACAACATCATACCCACTAATCTGACAAGAGCTACTTGTGTATAATTCCCTCCCGGATGAAGTGAATTAACTATAACTTGTCTATGATAAAATTTTTTATGTAATTATAAATAATTTTTCATTATGATTAATTACTTAAAAAAGTTATTTGAGATAGGCAAAATGGATACACTATTTTACTTTTTCAAAGTTGATACAAATGATATATATACCTCCATTCTTCTTCTCTAGGAGTTTCATGAAATAGAAATGCTTCTTTGCTCAAATCTAATTCCTGGAATCCGATAGCATATATATCTGGTGGCATTTCGTCCGTGCTCAACCATTCATTTAATTTAATGTTATTTGGGGGTTGTCCATTTACATTCCACGTGCAAGTAAGTATACTGTAATTATTGATAACAATCATGTTACATGTATGATCATTATATGCACAAAAATACATTTTTAAATTGAATTGAAACAAAGGATTTGGGATATAATCATAATAATGTAAAAAAACAAACCGAAATGTTTTACTATATGTGTAATCATCTTCTTTACAGGCCATCTGATATCGTACCACTGATTCTCTTGCAGCTACTGGGGATCTACCCGAGGCAATGCTTTGTCGTGGTATCGCTAAATCATGACTTTCAAGATTAAGCAACTATAAAAAATAAATTTGTATTAAAACACGTTTCATCATTCCTATTTTAAATTTCTATAATATTAAGTATTATTATACTAACTTACAGAATCGGCAGTATCCTGCATATCTTTGCCACCAGTAGCCAAGTTTCTCCTATTTCTTGTTAGCTTTTCAATCCATAAAAATTCCTCTGCAGGGCTTTTAGCTGTTTGATATACTAAAATCACAATTATTCTATTGACAGATAAATGTCTTCTACATGAAAATTATATGTTAGATAAGTATGCGCATACTTTCTATCGCTCGAAATATTTGTGATACTAAGGAACTGGTAGATTCTCCAAGTTTCATTTCAAATATCAGACGAAGTTTTCTTGATGTAATATTCATGTATATATCAAGACCATCCTGCGCTTCTCCATTAGTATCTTTAATTAAAAAAAAAAAATACTTCAATAAAAAAATATTTAATAATTTTTTCCTTTTTCTAAGAAATTTATTTTTTTTTAGTTGTATTACTTTTAAGGCAAAGAAGCAATGCAGTTCTTAAATTAATTGAACTACTTAATATTAATATTAAAATTATTACTACTTAATTATTAAAATTATTAATTTTTATACAATATTTCAGCCATTATAATAACACTGAAAAAGTATTATATTTTGAAGCAAGGAATATGCATTATAATAAATACAATATAAATTATAATAAATCTTAAAGGAAAGATTTTTAAAATAAGATCTCATAGCTCCTAAAGATTAATATATCGTATAGAATTAATACATAATACATAGAAAAGCTTGAGATACCTATACTACATTTGAAGTCCTGATCAATAGGTAACATTCCTTCCAAGGTCAGATCACTGTACACTTGCGGTGGTGTTTTTGAAGTTAGAAAAATTGCTAAAGCATAGGTTGTACCTTTGTAAACAAGAGCAATATATCTTGAAGATTGTATCCATCCTTGTATTAATGACGCTTCTGTGGTCTAATATTATACGGTTCAGATATATAGAATAATAATATATATTTATATTTGTAAAAATATAATTGTAACTCATAATAGTAATATCGAATCACGATAAACTAATCTTTAACCAAATAATACGTGATTAAAAGTAAAGCTGTTATTCAATAGCAAATTGCTATTGATCGCAATGATACAATATATCTATTATTTATTAAGTTTAAGAAAGGATACAGTCAAAACAGTCTCGCCTGACACGAACTTGGATTGCACTATCGCTAATGATTCAGATGTCGACATCTCGTTTGATCTCTTGGTTCTCACATACAAATAATTGGTTAAAATTTATTACTATCTGAAATATTGTACAACTTGTGCGATTTATTCTATATGTCATAATACATAATAGGTCGGAAATAAAGAAAATAAACAAAGCTTCTTTCAACAATTCACTCTCGCACCTTATAAAAATCTCAAGTAAACAAGTAACCGGAGATTAATAGATTAGACAGGTTATGTCTTATGCCCAGTATTGCCAACCACCTATATGGTCTATATCTTCACCCTAGATTGAATTTAAAATTCCCCCAGATAAAAAAATGTTGATTTTCATTTGAATGCTTCTCGGGTGTCATGTCATTCTTATTTAATGTTTTATAAACAATAACAGAGAGAAACTTGAGAGAGGCTCATTGAAACATATAATACTACTAGAAGCTAGTAGCACTGGCGCTAGTTTGACGATCTGAGCGTTTCAAAAAGCGTTTTAAGTAGTATCTTCATCCTTCTTTAATTATACGTATGCAATTACAGCTGAGCACAGATTAGAAAAGGACAAGGATACCACTTGGAATACTCTCTCTCGGATCATTCTTAACAAAAGTCGCATAGAGTTGCGCTTGTTCATTATCGCTGAAGTGATATACGGAAAAACAATAATACTCCGAAAATTATCTTTTATCCCTTTTCGCGATTTTTTTCCAAAAACGGAGCAAAAACGAAACATATCTTTGAAAGACTTTTTTTATCGATTTCCTATTGAAATTTGGCCATTTAAATTTAGAACACCTTGTATACATGTACACACACACACACACACACACACACAAATATATTGTTGCCTATGCGTGTGGTTACAATATCGGTATATTTGAAATCGTTAAAAACAAATATACGGCAATTAAGTACGTATTACCTGCAACATTATAGATTTGCGTGATATTGCTGAGATACATGCTTAGTTCTGAGAATTTATCAAATAATTCGAGCTTCTGCTTTATTTTTTTTCTTTTATCGACGCTTATCCGTATGTATTAAATTATATATTTAATTATATAATTTTTATTTATTTGTAAGTAACAAATTAATATGTTATGTCAACGATTTGATCGATGATGGAAAGTTACATTTAATTATTTTATGTTGTATATTGGTTCTTTATCTCTTAAGTTATGAGCAGGAATATTTTTATATATTGGTTTTTTTCGTCCTTCTTCCTTCCTCTCTCTTTTTCCTCCCTTCCTTTCTCTATACTTCCCTTTCTACTTCTCTGTATAGCGCAGCATCCACTATCGAATGCGCAAACTCTACATCTGCAACATCTCTCGGAAGGGATGATTTGTCGCTCAGTATCGAAAATTCGCACGGTGCAAGTATAGCTATGAGACATTTATAGCTATCAAACAAAGCGATCTTGTTATAAATTCAAAATTGTGAAGCGAATAAATTTCGATTGTGGAAATTACTACCAATGTCGAATGGGATAAACGCAAAGGATTGCGTCTTTTCACATCTCAGGTAAAAGGAAAGCCGCGGAGTGTTAGATTTGCACCACCGATGGCAGATCACGACAATATTTATGATGATGAGGTAATTAATTAAACCATCTTTTTAACTTGCTATCATATACTATATCTGAATTTAAAGTTTGAGTAATTTTTTGCAAAAAAATTCGTTTATTTATTTTTTAATAGCCATATAATATGATGTGACAAATTATAATTTTCTTTAAAAAATATTTTATTTCTTATAAACAATAATGGTATATTTTATTTATGTTACTCATAAGTTAATATTATTAATGAAACTTGGAAAGATAAATGCGGATATGCAAAAAATATATAATTAATATATATAATAATAAAATAAAAGATTAAAATTTTCCATAAATAAATAAAATTTTTAAACTTTTTTTGAAATTTTTATACATAAAACAGCAATTGTTAGCATGAATGCTCCTTAGAATCGTTATAAAATCGTTATTTCTATTTAAGGACTCTGTGTGTGTGTGTGTGTGTGTTTTGAATAAGTTATTTTTCTCGTTTTAATTATAAAAACATTATACAATATTAATTATAATATTCTTTAATGTATATATTACAAATATTACATTAACAAAAATAATTGTCAAGAACATTTTTGTTTAAGATGCCTGATCAGTAATGCAACCATGTTGAATAGAAATGAAAGCTAATAAATTATTTTAAATAAAAAATTACAAATAAAATATTTATTACAAACACACTCATACATACAATACAAATAAATGCAATGTTGCAACAATAATTAAATAATGAATTGTACTTAATCATTTTACATATCTGGTGGAAAAATTTCACTTTAATTTCAACGATTTTTAGTTAAAAAATTTATTTTCAGCAAAATTACCGAGAAATTTCAGCAAAATTTCAGTTCAATTTTAGCGATTTTTTAAGTATGTCAATTAGCTGAACAATTCATTTTCAATAAAATTTCAACAAATTTTCAGCAATTTCGCGAAAATATTCTAAAACGTGGAATAATTTCAGGTAATTTTTTCATCGAGAATGTGCATTATTTGAAGATAGTTTCGAAAAGTCCAACGTTTAGATAGTTTTGATTACTTATAAAGAATTAGAATTTTCATAAAAATTTGAAATAAATCTATTTTAAAACTTATTTTCAAGAATGTGTCATACATTGATATGCATTTTTCTCTTAACACATTGACGTACGCAGCGCAGTACGTCGCTTTCCTCGCTATTGATTTTG
>NW_017304248.1:421375-422511 GCF_001594115.1 Trachymyrmex septentrionalis | reverse complement strand
TCTCTTAACACATTGACGTACGCAGCGCAGTACGTCGCTTTCCTCGCTTATTGATTTTACAGCAGCTGACTAGTTACTCTCACCATAAAGCTCCTATAATTGACTATTTTGCTTACACACAATATATTAATATTATATAGAGTATTAAGAACTTTAATACTTCAAATATCGTAAGAAGATGTAATGGATGTATCTATAAAAATATAATTTCGTCAATTTATATCGTGATCGTTGTTTATATAACTTTTAATATTCTATTAATAATATAAACTGCTCATTTATAATCATTTCTTATCATCTATGCGCAAAAGAATATCAAAAAATATATTAAAAATGTTTTATTAATTTTAATTTTGACTCATATCGAATTTTTTAGATTTATCCTTATTTAAGCATTTTATTTTCGAAGCAAACAAATTTTAATATTATCTAAATTTTAAAAAGTGTGATATATTCTAGATGCCAAATTAAATTACAGAATATTAAATACAGATGATAGAATAAATACATTTCCCTGAATTCTTTAATATTTAATGAATGACATTGTCATCATAAAATGGAAATTTACGTTTATTTTTAACAATGACATTGACAGTATTTTTCATATAGTATTACTCCAAACTATGAAAAGTAGCAATAATAAATACATGGCATATGATAATTCGATCATTTTTGACATTAGCGTTAGTAAAGACCTTTGTGATAGGAGCTAGTTTCAACCAATCCAAATCAAAGGAATTGGCGTGGGATTTTAATAGCGTTACTCGTGATCGTCGCAGTCCTAGCTCTTATTGTCACTTCTGTAGCTTTGCTCACACCTCCCGATGATGGCCCTAGAGTACGCGGAACACGATTACATCTCTCCGAGGTAAGTAATAGCAGATTTGTATTAATATTCGTAATTAAAATGAAAAAAAAAATGTGACAATAGGCGTATCTAGAACTTCTTTCAGAGGGAGAGGAGGATTTTAATTATGTTATGTAATTAATTAATTAAATTATTATATAATCAACAATTTCTTGCATTAATAAATTGCTTTTTTAAATATTTTAGAATTTAGAGCTTATAACGTGCTTTCTGTCTCTTTTTCTTTTTTCTATCTCTGTCTCATACTCGTTCTCTTTCAGTCTGTTTT
>NW_017304248.1:419150-421275 GCF_001594115.1 Trachymyrmex septentrionalis | reverse complement strand
CTCTCTCTTTCTTACGCGTACCTGTAGTATATATATATATATATATATATTTGCAGGTATTAGAAGTGTGTTCAACATTTATCTTAATTAACGTTTCATATTTTCAAAAAATTATAGAATAAATAAAAACGGTTCAAAGATATTTTACTGTGTTTCAGGTACTCTCTGGCGAATTATCTCCTTTATTATTCAATGGATCCTGGGCGAGTAATCGCCACATTTGTTATCGAGATATTTGGGGTGGCATTTCTCTGTTAAATGTCTCGAGTATCGTATCACGTAGTTTAATGCCAAATGAGACATTCGTAAGTTTTTATCTAAAAAAATGTATCATAAAAATAAATTTAATATATTATTATCAGTTTACTGTTAAGACATGAACTAACATTTTTTTATGCAGAGACGATTGAATCCAGTAAAATTCTCTTTATCGCCGGATCATCAATTTTTGCTTCTTGCACAAAATGTGAAGAAACTATTTCGCCATTCATACTTAGCGCAATATATAGTTTATGATGTCAATTCACGGTCAGTGTAATTCATATGCACAAATAGCACATTGATTATTACAAATATAGAAATTTTTACGAATAATTTCACAGAGAGTGCGTAGCATTAACACCTTATCCTGAGAAAGAGAGTCATCCATATCTTCTATTAGCACAATGGACTCCACGTGGACATGGACTCGTCATGGTACAGGATTACGATATTTATTACACAACAAGTCCCACAAGCAATACTGCATATCGTGTAACGAACACTGCAGTGCCTGGTATATTATCCAATGGTGTACCAGATTGGTTATACGAAGGTAAGATACTTATCAATTTTTCCTAGAAGATACCTATCAACTTTTATATGATAGTCAACAACATATACTAACGGAAAAAAAAATAAAAAGATAAAGTATTATTAGGGTATCCATTTTCTTAAAATTCTCAATTAAAAAATTGGATTAGTCTTAAAAGGACAACATTGTCGATAGAGCGTTAATAAAATATAAATGAATTATTTATTGTTTAATTATTATTTATAGAGGAAATATTGCACAGTGCAGAGGCAATATGGATGTCGCCAGATGGCCATATGATGCTTTATGCCTCGTTCAATGATTCTCTTGTAGAAGAGATGCACATTTCATGGTTTGGAGAAGGAAACAAAGCTTTATATCCTGATATACGATCTCTACGGTATCCTAAGGTACACGATTAAATAAATTTTATAATATTTTAAATTAGAATTTTTGTATATATCATTTATGTTTTGTCAACAAGATAAAAGAAGAAAAGAACACTATATTTTAGAAGTGTTTTATTTACTAGCCAGGAACACCAAATCCTTCTGTACGATTGTATGTCGCTGATTTAGTTGAGCCGAAAAATATTCGTACGAAGATAGTGAAACCACCACCAGTCATCGAGCATACGTAAGTTTATTAATTTCATTCGGAATAAATATTCCTTATGTTACATGGTTTTATCATTTTGCAATTTAATACGCAAGTTACTCATTAATTATCAGTTTTAGAATATTAATAATTGTTTTAAAAAATTCATGATATATAAACACAAATATAGATGAAATACTAATTATTGTTCTCCGAATGTTAACCAAAGATAAAATAATAAATTATATTCATCAAGTCCTTTGTTGCTTCTCGAAATCGTAAATTTTTGACAAAAATTGAACTTATGTATAATTTTTGTCTTAAAAATTATCGTACAGTGTATGTGCATTTTATCTATCATTTATACATCATTGACATTATCTTTCAAAAGCGTTTCTGTCTTTTTTTGTCAGGGACCATTATTTCTCGACTGCTTCCTGGGTATCTCTGACAGAAGTCTGCATAACATGGTTGACACGCGTCCAAAATTTTTCAGTAATTACCATCTGTAAAAGTCCAATGTGGCACTGTCAGGTTAGTTGTTTTCTTCCAGCTAAGATACGTGCAATTAAATATAACTATCCATATCAAATATCTGTATATTGATGAATATCCATAATAATTTATGCATTCTCTTCAAATTTATATTTGACTTGTTTTCATTTTTTATATACTATATTTTCATTAGTATTTTCTAAGTTTTAAATTTTATGTCTCTTTGATAATCTTTTATTT
>NW_017304248.1:416219-419050 GCF_001594115.1 Trachymyrmex septentrionalis | reverse complement strand
TATATAAATATTAAATAATAAACTTATATATTTTTTATAAGTCTGATAATAGATGTAAAAAATAAATACATTTAATTAAGATTTATTAAAATTATGAATTAATTATTTTAGGAAATACAAAGAATATCAAATGAGAATAATCATGGATGGGTGGATACTCCACCAGAAGCCCCTCTCTTTTCAACAAATGGTAGTAGTTACATCGCAATAACTCCAGTGAAAGATGGACCGACGGGATATTTCAAGCATATAATTTGGGCTAGTGTGCTTCGAAAACAAGTAGTGCCTTTGACGCATGGAAAATTTGAGGTCGTTAGGATTTTAGTATGGGACCAAACAAATAATACTATGTGAGCAAGTAACTCATAAAATTAAAGCCTACAATTTAACATAGTAAACAATTTGCATTTTAATTAGATATTTCATCGGTATTCCATTTATAAGACCGGGTCAGAGACATCTCTATCGTATAAGTTCTACTCTTCCTCGACTAGGATCGCCCTTGAGGCCTCCTATGTGCCTCACATGCACCATCTTATCTGACATGACAAACGATGACGAAAATGGACATCGAATTAGTTCTGTAAATTGGCAGAATGGTCTCATCAATCGAAATGAATGGCATGAAACTGATAATAACAAGGAACATCATCAAGCAAAGGATAAAAAGGACAAGTCGAAAAACAGGAATGTTTCAAGTGAGTGCCAACATTATTCTTTATCCTATATCTTATTTGAAAAATTTAAAACTTACAATATTTTATTATTTTCTAAAGAAAAAAAGATACGTATTATAATAAATAAAAACACTATTAATATTTATTATTCATTGAAATATGTATTTTAAATTAAAATAGAGTAATAGTTTAGTACTTGTATATAATATAGGAACTTGAATAGAAATTTGTTACATATGAAAGAAATATATTTTTCTAAAAAATTTCACAATTTAAAAAAGAAAAAGTTTACTAACGTCGCGGTCTGATTTACGCTCACAGAGCTTAAGAATTATTTTATTTCCTTGTTTGTCAAATGTTAAAAAAACAGATGTATTTAGGAACCCCTTATTTAAGTGTGAGATTTTTCTCGCTTTGCGTTACTCGATTACCTCGATTACACTTTACAACACAAAGCGAGACCGGCCATGCTCCTTAATTACACGAGCTGGCAAATTGCGGGGGACTGAAATTATCGGATATCAATAAAGAGCTTAAGAGCTGAACCGATCAAATTCTAAATGTGTTCAATCGATTGCTTCCACTAGGAATATATAATGAAAATGTTTTTATTTTTTCTCTACGTGTCCTACGAGTGAAGATATTACGACGCAAAGTCTGAATGGCTGCGTTCAGCGAAAAAAAGCAACTTTGCGACTGTTGTAAAATTCTTGAATTGATTATGATTGATTTACACATTTAGATTCCAGTGAGGAACTAAGGGCAAGACCAATCATACTAAAAAATTGTACAACAGTTGCAAAGCTGCTTTTTTTTGTTGAACCCAGCCAATGTGTCGAAATTTATCTCCTGATTTTAAGATACGTCGTTACTGAAATGTTCGTCGACCAGAGGAGAAATGTACGGTTCATTTTTTCAATAATAGATGGCTTTTGACTTTATATCATCTATCGATCTAACCAGTGCAGACCAGCGTTGCACGTGACGGCTGTGACGCGCGCGGCGCGAATTATTCAAAATGAAATATCGAGATCGTCGCCGAAGAAGTGAGTGTCTAGATTTATAGATGTTCGCTGTCGAGGAATTAAGTGTTTAGGTATTGTTTACGTGTTCGCTATTGAGGAACTGAGTGTCTAGGTGATTGATATCGAGTATTTGCAAAGACATAGAGAATGGACTACGAAATCCGTGCGTCTGGTTGATAAATGGTTGATAAAAATAAGAGAGAGAAAGAGAGAGAGAGAGAGAGAGAGAGAGAGAGAGAGAGAAAGAGAAAGAGAGACCGTGGAAGACGGCCAATCTCTATCCCTTTCCGTTCAACGGTGTAATAGGAGAGAGAATAAGAGATTGGCTGTCTTCCATGGTCCCTCCTTCTTGTTATTGTCGACCACATTTGAATACTATTAGGATACGGATCGCGCAGTCCATTCTCTATGCCTTTGAGTATTTGTATATCATTTGGATTGAATGAGCAACAGGGCTGTAACTTCGAGCCAATTATACACAAAAGAATCACTTAGGTTTTATTATTTTAATAAAAAATGTTATCATCTAAGTTTCATTTTTTAATTTAATATACAACAGTTTTTTATTCGAGGTTTATACATATATGATTTGGATTGAGTAAGGTAACAATTTTTATAGAACGTTCTGAGGACGGCTAAATGCTTAGTTGTCATTCGTTCAATATACGTCTAATTTCATTAGATACTCGGCCTCATGCGATCTGTGTTTTTAGAAAGCGGCGACCCATCTTGTCAATATCACAATGCGATCTTCCCATCCGCGGACTTTGAATATTTCATTCTCGAGTGCCTTGGACCTGGTGTACCTACCGTGGCCCTTTACAAAATGGAAATGTCCACCCCGCGACTCCTCGCAACATTGCAGAATAACACGTCGTTGCGCGTATGTTATAAACTTCACTCAAATTATAAACTTTAAATTATCCTGTTAAATATATTTTTAATTAAATTTCCGAAAACCAATCTTTCGATTTCGATGAAACTTTGCAAAAGGCTTTATTTCAATTTTAAATAAAAGATTTTAAAGGGGTTTTTGGTGACTTTTACGAAAAAGCGATTGTTTAATATAAATTAGTAAAACGAATAGTAAATGTTTGAGTTAATCATGAAATTATCGATTTTAATAATT
>NW_017304248.1:414275-416071 GCF_001594115.1 Trachymyrmex septentrionalis | reverse complement strand
ATATATATAATTCTACAAATGTTTATTACAGGAAAGAATAGCAAACATCGCACTTCCACAGGTAAAGACATTTCCTGTGCAGATAAGTGGTGGTTACAACGCACAAGTGAGATTGCATTTACCACCCGGGTTAAGAGAAGATGAGATTACACGTTATCCATTGGTGGTTCAGGTGTAAGTATGTCAAAAATATATTACTTTTAATGGAATCCTAAAGTTATCTGTTACAGATTTGTCTATACACAACAGTATTCACTATTTCAGATACGGTGCTCCTGGATCGCAATTAGTCACTGAAATGTTTAAAGTGGATTGGAATACATATTTGGCTAGTCGGAGAAATGTTATTGTCGCACAAATCGATGGCAGAGGAAGCGGAGGACAAGGCTATAAATTATTGCATGAGGTGTATTACAGACTAGGTTCTGTTGAAGTGGCTGATCAACTTGAAGTTACAGAGTAATTGATATATTTTTTAAAAATTAAAATATTAATTATTATTATAGTTAATTAGTTATTTTTTAGCCCTTATATTCAATTTGTAAAACTTAGACATATAAAATTTCTGTAGAGCACACACATACAAGATTTATTATTATTCTCAATAAGATTATAATTGTTCAGGTACTTAAGAGACTCTTTGCATTTTGTGGACAAACGAAGAGTCGCAGTTTGGGGATGGAGTTATGGTGGTTTTGTTGCCGCTCTTGTTCTGGCTCATCCGGAACAGAAAGTGTTTCAATGCGGGATAAGCGTCGCACCTATCGTCTCCTGGGAGCTTTATGGTAAAATATTACTAAACAAATCACGGAGATATACAGGATGTTTCGAATTTAAATGCCCAAACTTCGGGAGTATAGGGAATAAAAAAAATATCCTTTAGAGTAGATATGCTTGTTTTACTCGGTTTTGGAGAAAATCGTAAAAAAAAGACAACAGTCTTTTTTGTGATTTTGCAAAAAAAGAGAACAGTCTATAATTTTACCTGTTAGAATGGACGGATGAAAAATGTGACAGAAATTTTTTTAAAATTTGTTAAAAAAATTAAGGATATAATTTTTAATTGTACCTGTAATTTTTATATGTATATTTTATTACTTTATATAATTTTAACATAAATGATTTTTGTGCAGATTCTGCATATGCCGAGAGGTACATGGGATTACCGAATGTGACATCCAATTACAAAGGTTATGCCGAATCTAATGTTTATAACAAAGTAAAGTACCTGCATGATAAGATGTTTTATTTGGTACACGGAACTGCGGATGATAACGTTCAATTCCAACAGTCCATGGCACTTGCTCGTCATCTCGCTAGAGAAGGCGTACTTTTTCGACAACAGGTACTTCAATTTTTTTTTTATAAATATAAAGTTTATTTTTATGCAAGTTATTTGTATGCAGGAAAAGTTTGGGATTTAATAATCTTTCTGTTTTAAGAATTATAGAGGTGTACTAACTGTTGATGAAATTGACCAATAGCTGATTGTTTAATATTGATGTGAATAAATTAAATGTTTCATTCCTAGCTTCGCTTTATTATAAGTACATTTATATCTAAATCAAAATGTACAAATCAAATGTATTTTGTTTATTTCAATTAAATTTAATCCTTATAAAATTTATTAGTTACAGAGATGTTTAACTTTAGTTGCAATTTTCAGAGATTTGCATATTTCAAAATTGTAATAAATTTTATCATCAATAATTTGTTAAAAATGTTTGAAGGAAAAAAATTAGAAACTAACTGAAATAATTATGCAACTAATTTATTTACATATGGTGATGAATATA
>NW_017304248.1:405784-414175 GCF_001594115.1 Trachymyrmex septentrionalis | reverse complement strand
TTAGAAACTAACTGAAATAATTATGCAACTAATTTATTTACATATGGTAATGAATATAATATTGTATAACAATATAATATTTTGTGTGTGTGTATGTGTGTGTATGTGTGTATACAAATCTCTGATTTATTCACAGGTCTATCCAGATGTAAGTCATACTTTGGCGGGCGTTAAAGGACATTTATATCTCTCCATGGAACAGTTCTTGGAAGATTGTTTTCAAAAACAAGTACCTGCTGACACGAAGGCTGGACTTGGTAGCGGCGGTTATGGCATGTATTAATATTAAGAAATTTAAAAGATAGCAATTACATGAAATATTGCGTATCTACGAGTTGATTAAAATTGTATAAAAATCTAAAAAAAGAAGAAAATTGTGAAAATCTAAACATCTCCAAATTGTGTTCCGTCTAATAGAATAATTACAGAAGATATGTGGCTCATCGTTTTATACTCCAACAATCGAAATTATAAAACGCAATGGGAAGTATGTATAATCATCCAATACATAATTTACAATGCGTTTACACCAGTTAACAAAGCACATACCGATTATCTAATCAAATAAATTGTCTATGAAATTATGCAAATTATATTCATTTAAAGATATCTAAACATTAAATAAAATTGAAATTCCATATAATGGAATTTAACGCCGAAATAGTCGAGGAAAATAGCATTACAATGACAATTTTATATTATGTAGTGCCCGCCAAAAGAGTTCCGGGTGTATACTGCATATATTTCCGTCTAAATTACTTCTGAATGGTTCGTGATATAACATTGAACTTTATAAGAACACAATGGGATCATAAAATTTGTCATTTAACTTCGAAAACAGCCATCTTAATACCCCTAGGAAGCAGGGGAAAAACGGGCTGAATAATCTTAAAAGGCATGTGAAGTTGTATGAGAGCTTGGAAATGTTTTCTGAGACAAGAACAACATGGCACACAGTAGAGCAGATAATCCTGATCAACAATAGATCATCAAAATTTCAACAGCAGTGTTGGACGGACAGAGACAAAAGATGACGACAAAGACTATCGACATAGATGTAGAAAGAGGAAATGGATATCGGAAAATATTAGAATTGCTACCTGCCTGAATCAGGGATATCTTGTCAGGAAAACAAGGAGAGATGGAAATAATGGGCAAAAGAATAAAAAATTCATAAGAGTGCATCGTATGAGAAATGATGACATTAGAATTTAGGAGTCTACCGACATCGAGGAGAAAAGGAGTACCGAAAACTGGTGGTACAGGCACACATGGAAGACACGGAACAGCCAAAGATGGCATTTACTATCGACCCCAAAGAAGGTGAGACATTGGACGTCCAAGAAAGAAATTGGCTGTTGAATAGAAATAGGTCGTAGGGCCACATACACTTAGAAGTTAATGATGATGATAGATATTTTCATTGCATTTCTATAAATTGTAATCTTATATCTCAAACCATTTAGAGTTATTTAAGTCACCCGGAACTTTTGTCGCTCACTATACATACACATTCACACATGACACTGTATATATAGGACATATGTATATAAAACGCCTTAAAATATTTCGAACAATGCTCATGTGCAAATAAAATGGACTAAATTAAGTTAAAAAGTTCTCTACCATTTGCAATTTTCATAATTTAATGAGATATTAATTTTTAAAGATCGCTGAATAAGCGCGTATCTGTTCGACCTACCGTTAAATGCACACTTATCATAATTGCAAATTGTTTACTACGTCGAGGCAATAGTAATATACGGTGGAAAAAAAACAACTCATCGCGTGCTTGTATTTAACGGTAGATATGAGCAAATATGTGCTTATTGGGAAATTTTTATCCTGGTGAAAATTTTTCTCATAATTTTTATACGAATTGGAACATTTTTCAGAAATACTCATACTTCGGACAGTTTACATCTTGTCTCAAAACTTCTCATACAAGTAAATTCTGAAATATTCTAAAATTTCTCATCCTATAATTTTTAAACAGTATTTTTTAATTTTTTTAATTTTGCAATATTTTATCAGAAATTATACTTATAAAAAAATCTTAAAAATCTTACGATATTTCATAATTAAGGTATATGAAAAATTCTGAGAAAAGATGTAGATTTTCTAAGAAATGTTCCAATTCGTATAAAAAAAAGTGAGAAAGTTATAAGATTATAGAAAAATTCTGAAAAATTATATAGAAATTCTAAAAAATTATATGAAAAATTCTGAGAAAAATTTTCACCAAGGTAGAAATTAATATCATTAACCGCAAAACAATAAAGAACTTTTTGACATACAATCAATCTAGTCCGCTCTGAACACGCATTGTCCCAAATATTCTGGGACATCCTGTACACCCACACACACACACACACACACACACACACACACATAACTCAATAAAATTATAAGATCACGTAAACTCAACATTTTAAAGGATCAAAGTTCAAGGATACGTATTTTTGCGAAAAATGGTCGTAGAATGATGTTTTAAATTCTGAAATCTTAACTTTTTCGAATATTTCATCAAATCACGTATTTCTGCAACGATTTCTCTGTAAATATAACTTAAAGTGAACCTTGAAAAATAAAGAACTTTAATGTACGGAGAGAATAAAATTTTTCTGCAAATTTCTTCAATTGTATTATACAATTTAACGTTTCTTCCTTAGAGTGTTTTTTAGTCTTAACGTTTTAAAATCTATCATCATTTATTGGAAACAAAATAAATTTTTGCAATGCGTTCAAACAACCAACTTTATTATTTTTCGAAAGTTTCTCAAACTTTCATTGATAAGTAAGATATCTTTTATGAATGTATGGACTTTCGAAATGCATAATCGCATATAGCCGCTCATGGTCAAAATTTTTAACTCCCTCTTTCTATATCGACCATTTTTTTTTAATGCTAACAAAAAGATACCTTGTAGAAATGGACATCTGTTGATAGTATTTCAATGTATGACTTTGTTAAGAGGCTGTTTATAGCAGCTTATAGTAGCTGCTAAACCTCGAATATTTTTTTTTATATTTAAAAGAAAAGAAATTATCCGAAAATCTTGATAGTAAAACCAGTTCAAAAAGTTTCTTACCCGAAATAGAAGAAATGTTGAAAGGAAAAAATGTTACTTTTTAAATATAATCTCCCTTAAGTTTAATACATTTTGTACATCTCTTTCGAAGCATCCCTATGCTCTTAAATAAATAATTTTTATTCTTAGTCTCAAAATAAACTTCAACGGCTTGAAATTCTTCATCGGTGTAAAATTTCCTCTTTCGTAAGTCTAATTTTAATTTAGCGAACAGATAGTAGTCATTCGGAGTCAAATCTGGATTGTAGAGTAGATAAGAAATTTCTTGGAATCCATATTCTTTCACAAACTTGCGAGAGTGGAAATTTTATTCATCATCTTACGAAGAGTCGTTAAAGTCTATTTTGAGACTAAGGATAAAAATTATTTTTTAAAATGGAAATGGTCTCAAAGGGATGTACCAAATGTATTGAATTTAAAGGAGATTACATTGAGAAACAATAATTGCAAGTTTTTTCTTTCAACATTTCTTCTATTTCGAACTTCAGTATTGGAGTGTAGATAAGATGTGTTCGTTCGAATCGTTTAATTTATTTTGCTTCTGATCGCTACGTTATATTTAATGTTTTTTAAAAGAATTTTTACGACTGAAAAGGACTAAATAAAGTTTAAAACGTTCCGTAAAATTATTTTTTTATTGTTGATTATAATATGAATAAAATTATATTAACTAGTCATCTTACTTGGTTTGATCCAGTTTGTTGACTTTGATTTGATCTCTTAATTACTTTGCATACACACACACACACACACACACACACACACACACACACACACACACACACACACACACACACACACACACACACACACACACACATATATATATATATATATACGAGCAATCATTTATATGTATATTTTTGAATATCTGTATAATATGGTTAGAATGGATTAAATGAGATCAGATTAGATTGCATCAGGTTATATATTGTTATATGGCATAAGCTGAGCTTTGTTGATATTTAGCAAAAATTGTGCACAGTTTTCCATGATTAAATAGTGATATTTAATTATGAAAACCGATATTTTTATTATCGACTTATATTTTCAGAATTTCTGTACATTTATTTCTTCCTCGATTTTAAATCTGTCAACAAAATGTCATACATTTGCTAGTTTTTAAAAGTTAATTACATTTCGTAAGAAGATCATTATGTATCTCATTTTTATAGTACATCTGTGCTTATTTACTTACATCTTTCATATTTTTACACATGTTCCCTGTTTATGGAAAATTAATTGCATCACATAATTCTGCAGCTTAAAAATTATACTACATGATAAAAAAATCATTCAAAATTTTACTTCCTAATTGGGAGCAGAAATCGACTTTTACACATCTTCCTTTTGTAGTTTATGATGCCCTGGTGTCCCTTACACATTGACAGAAAGAATCGCACTCTTATGAATATATTAAAGACCCTCTAATAAAAGTCTGGACACTGAATAGCCATTTTTTTATTGATCTGCCATAATAATTATTGAAAATTTTCAACTTTAATAACTATTGAAAAGAAGAAAGAGAGAAACGAAGGAAATAAAAAAAGAATAGAACGGGAAGAGAAAGAAACAACGAGTATATGATCTCTCTTACGATTTTCCTAAAACTAGAAATCCTGCATACAAAATGAAATTTGTGTCCAGACTGTTATTAGAAGCTCTCTAGGATACATTAATGCTCATTTGAAAGACTACATATTAATTGTATAGTGGAATATTTGTAATAGTACATTATATTGAATTAGATAACTAAGAAGTTTTCGTAAAAGTTAATATCGTGAGCAAGTATTCAGACTTGAATATGATCTGAATCAATTGTAATATAAAAGAATTCATTATATAAGGTAACTGTCCTTATTAGTGTACCTTTAAGCTAACTTGCTCATTACTGAATTAGTTATTAAATATTGTAGCTTTTGTCTGCTCGAAATCAATATCGATTTTTCAATTATTTCTTTTTCTTGTAATATCTTTTAATGTAAAAAATGTTAATATTTAACGTTTTTGATAAAAATAAATGTTTTTTGTTGTTTGACCCTATTAGTGTGTCCTTCAAAGGCTATGGCTTCATTCATGTGCCCCTAATTTATGTGCCTCGGCATTTGACTTGATTACATATATGTAGATAGCAAAACAGATGATAGGTGTGAGTAGTTTAAGTTAATATTCCATTAATCATTATTTTAATTATATTTATAATTTCAATGTACACTTATAACTCAACGCTTTCAGATTCAATACATCCATACAGCATACTTTATCCCAGAGATCTTCCTGGAAACGTTCTCAAGACGTCCTTCAGAACGTTCTTCGGAAATTTGTACTATAAGAGCAGGGCATACTAATAGGAATAAGCTTAAAATCTTGTAGTATTAAACTCACATAAATTCTTTATATCTTTCGAAAAATGTTTACTACACTTTAATAATTAAAAAATGGAATATTACCTTTGGTGTCGTGTATATTAATAATTTAACTTAATAAAAAAGATACTTTTTCTTATTTATTAGTGCTAGTTTTCTTTCTGACATATTTAAAGAAAGGCATACTAATAGGAACAGTTATCCTAGTTATCCTTTTATCTCAAATTACGTGTTTGATTAATAATGGCACATTATTTGTATATATACATAAATCAATAATTTTTAAACTTTTATATGAAATAATAACAAATTAACACTCAGTCAGAAGTCAGAGATAGACTTAATGTATTTCTTATTGGAGCATCTACCGAGATGAAGTAACATGTGATTCTTCAAATTGGTTGGTTTGCTGAAACCGCGACTGCAAATGTGACATCTAAACGGCCACAGTCCATTATGCACATACGTGTGACTCTTCAGGTCACCCGGCGTCGGAAATGATTTCGAACATTGCGAACATTTGTGTGGTTTCTCCTGGAAAAACATAACAAATATTTTACAGTGAACATATACGAAATAATTTAAATATATTTTAATTTACATATTCTTTATATATCGAAACAACTGTTCTTAAAATTGTTGTTTTTCACTGGTTCCATATTCACTGGTTCCATCATTCTTATTCCATATTTTTATTCAATGATGTGAATAAAATAGAAATGCCGTATTATTATACACACAATAACATTTTCCTTCTATACATACATATGTTGAACATTTCGACTCGCTTTAGAGTCATCATAAGTGATATATTGCTTTTCTAAAGATTTGACACATTAATTTCTCATTCTATAAAGCAATCACTATATAATAATAAATTGAACGATCTAAAGTGAAGTGCAAGAATTTGGTTGTAAAAATAATATACGTAAGAAGTTCATAAAAGAGAAATAAGAGCGTGTTAACAACGAATAGAGAAATCATATTCACAAGAACTTTTACGTAGAGTTACGCAAATCATTATAGTTAAACATCAGTAGTCAATAAGATATAACATGTTAGTCGTGACCAGACAAAAGTGAGACTGCAAATATTGCAGCAGGTTGAGTGGTGGAAGCCAGAATTGCTTGTTCCCACGTAGCATAGTAATTATATTTTAACCAAAAATAAAAATTCTTCATACTTAATTAGAATAAAAATTTCTATTTAAAAACATCCCTGTTTCTATTAAATCGTTAATCAAACATCAATTCTTATTAAAACATTTGTATTGCCAAGAACTTCTGTGTGAAATAAATAAGAAGGTAAAATTCGGAAGAATTTCACAGCGCAAGAAGAACGAGAAGAGAAGATGTGAAGATGGCGAGGCGGAAAGGAAAAATCAGAATAAAATGACTCGCGCGGAAGGAGCAGCAGGATGACTGTAGAACGTATGGAAGAGCAAGAGGAGGGGAAGGAGCAGGAGGGAAAGTAACGGCGAGGAGGAGCCTTTGCCTCCGGCTCTGTACATTCTCTGTCTCCCTAATTGGATCACATTCCATGCGGTAGCAAGTAATGGGCCAATTACAGTAGCTGATGGCAGACCAACCTATATAGCTACCAAGATATCATTACTTCAAGTGAGGTTAGAGAAACTCATACAGTTTTCGCGATAAATAAAAATTTTATATCTTTCGCACATACACTGTTTTTCCTTCAATCGTTTTATACGATTATTACTCGGCTTTTTTCATTGGATATTCCAATACTATCTACCAAGCTTATACAAAAGGCAAAGCGGTTGAGGACGCGATACGAGCACATAGGAAAATTTCAAATGATTGAATTAATAATAATTCCATAAATTTAAGATATTTATAACGATTTAAAATGTCGTATTAATGTTTTTTTACTATTTTTAATTTTTAAAGCAAAAAATCGGTTTTAAATCAAATTTTTTATATTAGTAATTGCCGTTGTCATAATAATTAAAATCTGAACTCTGTATATTATGTGAGGCTCATACAAGTACACACTATAAATTAAATATTATATTTTTGCGCATATTTCTGTCGAAAGTATAAGTCAAAGATTTTCGTTTCACATATCAGTTAATAATATGCTATATTTAATCACTTTTGTGTATTTTTTCCATTACATTATTCATAATGCATTATTTCCCATTACATTATTAATAATTCATTGTTTCCTTTTTTTTTAATATTGAAACAATTAACAATAAAATCTTTATTTTACAAACGGACAAAGGCACAAAATACGGATCTTATTAAGAGGAAGGAATTAATATCGCCGTTTGTATTACTTATATTTCAGTAATATCAAATAAAAACAGCATTATCAAAAATTTAAATGAAATTAGCTTACATAAAATTAGCTTTTTACATAGAAAAATGTTATTTATAAAATTTCCTGTACGGATTGTAATGCGTCTTGTGTAAGACAAACTCGTAGGCAAGAACGAGAGTATAAGAACATCGGCACGATAAGAATAGCTTCACTAAGATTAATTTGGTGATTATAAAATTTTATTAAACACGATTTTGATTAGGAGAATGTCAAAATATTAGATCAGAAACTTTTTGGGAGGGGATGATTGATATTTGAGGTCCTACATATATAAATGCAGAATAACAGTAACATTGCAATCCAACATCGATTATTTATGGCATGCATATTTTTAAATTTTAAATAAATTTTATTTAAATAGAGTATATGATTTGTTATTCTTTCGTTATTTCTTACTATTGACTTTCATGTTTTGAATACATTGCCCATTTATGTATGTATTTGATAATAATTGACGTATAATTTTCATAAGTAATGACAGTCTCGCTCTTGTCTTTGAACCATTAACATGTTTTATATTATATTGATCATTGAGTCTTATCTGTATAACTTTATCTTAATTTTCTTGTGGTAATGCTTTCTTTTGT
>NW_017304248.1:381826-405684 GCF_001594115.1 Trachymyrmex septentrionalis | reverse complement strand
ATTTACACATTCGTTTTCAGAAAGTCTCACTTATTACATTTATATATAACCAAATGGTTATATGTCACTTTATATCTTTTGATTAATAGCATGCTATGATGGAATGAGGGAAAGTTATTAAAAAAACATTAAGTATATCGCTGATGAAAATTTTAAAGCAAGCCGAAACGTTCGAACTTCATATATGACGATCACTGTTGTTTTAAGTATTAAAATTATATTGTAAGATTTATTGTGTGCTTTATTTACTGTTTCATTCTCATTTGCCTAATTTTCTCGAAATTTATTATTCCACTTTCTTCTCTAATAATATTACTTCTTGTCATTAATTTTGCTCACATATCCAAATATTGGTTGGAAAATAAGTTCATTCAGTTTTGTTAGTTTAGAATTGTATATATAATATTTTTGTTAAAAATGAATGAAATTTAAATTTAAGAAAAGAGTTTTAAAGCTTGAAATCTCTACTTTTTTGAAAGATTATTGTTTATATCAATATATTGTTTTAGATAATATAATATTCTTGGAATATAATATAAAATATTCTTCATAAATAGATATTGATAAGTGGATATTAATCATTGATTCAGATAGAAGTTAGATTATAAAAATAGTAGATAAAAAATAAGTATTTTAATTTACATATGTACAATTTAGAAGTGTACATAAATTCATACATTATTTTGACGAGAGTAAAAGTAAATAAATTAAATGTTAAGTTAAATGTATTAGAAATTCTTTTATTGTGAATTTACTCATATAATGAACTAATTAAATTAATTTTCAATCGTAACTTTATAAAATAAATTTTTTCCCTCTTTTCAATACTGTTTTATTACTATATTAATGTATACATAATCATTTAATTTTTTAATAATATATAATTTTTTATTAAATAATTATCTTCATCTCGTTCAACTTACTCTTTAGGGTTGCTTAAACATGTTCCATAAGTGGAGTTCATTGAGCCTCTTTTGTAATCAACAAAACTTTTGTCTTATTTATGAAATATATGAAGGATTTATAAGTATTTAATTATTGTTTGAGTCAGCTGGACATGCAACGTTTTAAAGTAAGTCTCATTATTCTGTCATAATTGTGTAAAAAATACAAAATAATAGAAAATGTTACAACTAGCTTCGCTCTATCCTAATAAATATTTGCCCATCACTTACCTTGATATGAGTCATCCTATGATAGTATAGATTTGATGAGGCTGTAAACTTCTTTCCGCAAACAAGACACTGATGAGGCTTTTCGCCGCTATGGATACGCTTATGCGTGTTCAACGAGCTCGATGTTGAAAAACCCTTGTTGCACACCATGCAGACATGCGGTTTCTCCCCTACGATTTAATATCACTCATGAAATGTCGCATTAATTTCTCACACTTATAATATCTGACTTGAATTAAATATGAACAATGGTTCTTTTCTTTAAACGTACATAATTTATTTCGATTATTAAGCAAAAACGGTCAGGATTTTACAGTGTACGTTATCGGAAATCGCGTCACAAATTATGCGACACTTAAAATTTATTTAATTTGACAAAAATATTATTTGGAATTTAATATCATATCCAGTTGTACATAAACATTTTGCATTTTTTGTTTGATTATCAAAATAAATTAAATCCAGTATATTTAAATCATTTGAAATAGATTTGAATTAAATTTCGCAAAAACAAAATTAATCTGGGCTAATGAGAAATTAATTAGTGCGAAAGAAGGTGTGCAATAAAATTTTAACAAATAAATTTGTTATTCTATTTGATGTGTCTTCTTTATTTAAAATCTTGAGAAATCATTGAATGTTCTCTTTTGAATCTTTATCAGCAATATTCTTAATCCATATTAGATTTCGCGAACGGTCAAGGTAGAGTCACTCACAGGTTGCCATAACTGTAGTGTAATCTGTTTAATTCATATACTTGACCGTTTGCGAAATCTAATATGGATTAAGAATATTGCTGATGAAGATTCCAAAGAGAATCGAAACGTTCAAGATTTTAAGTAAAGAAGACATTAACATATCAAATAGAATAATAAATTTATTTGTTAAAATTTTATTGCGCACCTTTTTTCGCGCTGACTCTCATTAGATCAGATTTTGTTTTTGTTATTTTAAAGAGAGAGAGTCCTTGTTTAACATATTTATTTTCGCAAAAAGAACATATTTATATGGATAATCCTGAATATCCTGAGAATGAGTAATAGATTATCTTTTTCTATAAGAAAAATTGAATTTTGCTATTTTTAAATTAACAATAAAAATAAAATTAAACTACTTGTAAATTTAAATAACTTTTAATTGTGCCCAAAACTACTGAATCTAACAATAACAATTTTAAGAAAATCACAAAATTTTAAGATTATTAGAAGATCACCAAAGCACGTATTTGCAATACTTTTATTTTAAACACAGTCGTATTTAGAATACAATTGTATTTTGTATTTCAGCGGATCACATAAAAGTATTTTGTATTTTGTAATTCACATTGATTGTCAATCTTAGTATTTGAAATACAAAATGTAAAATATACTTTCAATCTTTTTCTTTGAAATTAACGAAATACAAAATACTTTTACGTGCTATTCTGATTGAAATACAAAATGTAAAATACTTTCATGTGCTCCGCTGATATACATAACACAAAATACAATTGTATTTACAATATTGTTTTTCAAATAAAAGTATTTCAAAAACATGCTCAGCTCTGGAGATTACAAAGTTTTAATTAGCTCTACGCGTGTGTAAAAGCAAGTATTAATAGGCTGATATAATAGAAATATAATATAAATTGATATAAAATAAATACAAATAAGAGAATCTCAGTATCCGGATGATCATAATCTTTAGGGTTCTGTTTCATACCTGTATGCGTTCTCATATGTCGTTTTAGAAGAGATGGCCGGTCGAAGGACTTGCCACAGACTTCACAAGGTAATAAAACCCTCTCTCCTCTCTTAATCGTTGTCAGGATACTGCAATCGAGATGATCACCGGCCAACGACAGCGTTGATGATGTGGATTCCTCAGACGTCGATTCGTATTCATCCAGCTCGTAATAAGAATGTGATATCGCTGGCAAAGAATGATGAGCGAGTAATGTCATCGAAAGATCCAGCGGGGATTCTATGAATAATTCAAGTAAAAACTTTCTATTGATTTCATTCTCAAGCAATTTGAGAAAAGAGCGAGAGAGAGAGAGAGAGAGAGAGAGAGAGAGAGAGAGAGAGAGCAGTAACTTTCAATATTCTTAAAAGTTTAAAAAAAAAAAATTTCAATATTTTTAATAAAGTTTTTAATAAAGTGCGTAACTTAATTTTAAATAATTTAGTTCATTTTGGTCATGCACCCAGATAGCACTGTCCACTGAACGTCTTATTCTCACAGCTTCGGACTATATTGAATACGGGCCGTCTTATATTATATGTAAATCCTATGAATGTCTAATAACGAATGTTTATATAAATAGGACATATAATCGAGGTCCATGCCCAGCAAACACCAAATATGAATATAATACAACATGGAAGTAACAAGCAATATAATTGATGTTATATTCTATTTATATTATAATTATACTTTACTTTATATTATATATAATATAACTAGGTTATTAAGCTATTATTTCGTTATTTATATGTTATAATAAACAAATAATAATATAATCGCATTTGTTGCGTGTTATACACATATTGATGCTATATAACTTTACTATTATAGAAATAAAAAACAGAGCAGAATTATTTTTATATGCGGCAATTTCATGTTAGTCTTTCATCTCCTCAGCTGATCGATCACCATTGTGATCATTTAGCTATAATCGCAGCGCAATCGAAAAAAGAACAGGATTATCGAAAACGATCTGAAATGCAAATATGCGGTCGGCGTTTTTGTCGGACGGATCACAAGGTTCGTGAGTTCCGATTTAAATGTATAGGCTGCCACTGTTCCTGCGCATGTAAACCAAAGATAAAGGACAGTACAATAGCTATGGAATAGCTAGACGATCTTTAGTTACAATATTGGAACGCGATATTTTTGTTTGAATTTTAAAATGGAAGAGTACAGAATAAAGTGCAAATTACACACATATAATAAATTTATTTTTAATTTTGAATTCTTAATGTATATACATATATGTGTATATTCCATGACAAGAATATATAAGAATGAAAGGTAATTTAATTATAAATACATAATATTAAAATTACTTCATATTCAAATAATTTTAATCACAAAATGTACAACAATCTTCAGTTTTCGAATTATCAGCATTATTAAGCATGTAATAAAGATATAGATCGATTACTGTCAAATCCTGATTAATATGGATCGTTCTAACATTATCCTTTGCGTTTCTCTATATTTTCGATTTTGCATGCTTCGCTGACCGATCTTATATATTTTCAATACTCTCAATCAGTATTAATTGAAATCAAACCGAATATCGGCGTCAAATCGCCAAGTTACCACGTAAATATTACTAGCTTTCACAAGTAAACATATCAATTGCGAAAGGAATAAGATTTTCGTGAGAATAGCGAAAGATCTCCGCAGTAAAATTTCGTTTACGTTCGTGTGCATGAAGATTTCCGATTCATTCGCCCAAGATTTCCGTTTCTACGCATATATCCAAAAGTCAAATCTGATAATGTGCAATACCACTTGCCTTAACAAATTAATTAATTTTTTTTTAGTGAATACACAACCTAACGAATTTCATAGTCGTTATTTGAAAGTCATCCTTGGTGTGCGAATCTTCCTGGTTTTGTATTGTATATCAGCACAACACAAAACAGATATTAAATTAATTAAGGTTAATTATTATTTCATTTTATTATATATTCTATTACATTCTTTTTATCAATAATTTGAAAATAATTATCTGCAACGATACTTTATTTTTATAATATGTTTAAAGTGCTTTCGAGAATCAGTTTTATATTTACGTCGTAAAAATTATAAGAATTTCTTAAATGATTTAAGCACATTAAAATCATATTTTTGTAATGATATTTACTAGCAATATTTTAAGTGATCTTATATCTTCCACTCACCGTCTAAAATAGAATCGATCGTGCACCTGTAGATTGCCGATCTGGAGCATACATCATGCGAAATGATAACGATATCCTGCTGTGTTACTGGCAAAAACCAAGCCACCAGCTCCGTGTCCGGTTGGACATTCTTTATCACTTCAAATATAGGTTCACCTAAGGAAATAAAAAAAAAAGGAAAGTTTAAAAAAAATATCAAATAAAAATGTTCAGAGGTGCCAAAGAGTTCACGGGTTATCGCCGTGTCGCGATCCATTGCTAATACCAACGTTTTGTGAAATCTTTAGCACCTCTGAAGAAAACATCCGTGAAAGCCTCAAAACTATTATAAAAAGATATTATTATTAACATATTGTCAATTGTAAAAAATTTCTAGTTTTTGTTTTATCTATATATTAAATATAATTTTACAAAATCTTTTAAACGCTTACTATTTTTTTGTAAATAAATTATAAGTACTTAAAAACTCAAATAGTACAGCGCTTACAAAGCATTAACAAAGCGTTAAAAAAAATTTATATTATATAACTTCATATAATAAATAATTGCTTTTTTAACGCTTTACAAGCGTTTACTGTGCTACTTGGCAAGATAAGATTGAACATAATAGAAGGAACAAATATTTAATAATCTCTCACACATATATATAAAATAAACAAAAAATACTAAAAGAAAGATACTACAGATAAGATCTTTTTTCTTAGTCTATAATTTAATTCAATAATTTGTATTACATTATATTTGATTTATTTCTATTATATATATATATATATATATATAAATAATTATATTGAAGTTACATTAATATTAATTAATAATTTCAATACAGCCACTACTATTTTATCCATATACAGAATTTAAAAACTTATCAACCTAGACATTGTTTTCGAGACTTACCCTTTACCTTTGTACCAATTAGATTAACTTGTTCATCGTATGATTGAACGATACGGAGAAATCTTATCCAGTTACATTGACGCTTGTTAAGATTATAATTGGAGAAGAAGACTTCGTCATAGCAACCATACTCGCGTCTGATCTAAAAACACATTAACAATATACGCATTGATGACAATATACGAATTCTTTTTTGAGTACTTATTTTAATAAGTAGAAGAAGGGAAATTTATTATTTAATTTTTTTTCAAATAATACTCAGTAGATATTTATGTGCTATAATTTCTTCTGAAACAAGTTTGTTATAATCACAGAGTGATATCAATGTATAAATTGTTGTTATTATATTTTATACATTTTTTAAATGTCTTTCGTATTTTATATTAAATTTATTACTATCGTGAAAAAACATCCTGCAATACAGTTCTACCGGGTGTCCAAAGGATGTCTACAACATAAGGACATCCTCAAGATACCGCTCAGAGAACTGCGTTCTGTAGGATTTATTTGAATAAATATATATTTTTTTAAAATAAATATATAATGAAATAGTTAGTCTACTTTTACTTATTTTTTATGGCATAATTTTCGGTTTTTTTATTATGTTTTTGAGCACCTTTGTTTCGATATATTTGCGTAAAAACATTGCATTTTAATTTTACTTCCTTTTTTGCGCTATTATTTTTGATTCTATTGTATGTGTTATTACAATTACATACGAATAATATTAATTATTTAATTCAGTATTAAGTTTAATACGAATTACTATTAATTCGTATTATAAAAGATAACTTTAAATAAATTTAAAGTCTTATATATATATAATTAAATAAAATATAAAATATTTATAAAAAGTATTCAGTGTTTGTACTTACATCATTGTCATCAAGGAGAGAATAAAGGTCAATTTTGTCGAACCTAATTGATCCTTGAAATGGATAAATCAAGGTTCCCGATGGGATAAATACATTCGACCATACCGAAATTCTCATATCCAATATGTTTGAATCATTCTTGAAGAGATTCTTGCAGGCTGACTGATCGTTGGTAAGGACCAAGGAAAATTCTCTAGGTATCAATACACAAGTTTCCATAACAGAGACTCGCGTGGAAAAAAGTATTTTAAGGATTTATCACACTATACCGGTACTTCCACTTTGCAAATTATTATTTTGAGTATATCTGTAATTCCACTATCAAGATAGAATGTTTTAGCGAAGTAAAATCGAAACACATTTAGTATATTGCGTATCAAACGAAAAGTATATTGTTAATAAATTTCAACGCAGAACAAATAAAATCACACGTTCTTTAAAAATGATTTATTTAATCTTCAAACGTTACCACGATAATAATTTGTTAATCACGCGTTAATATGTATATATTTGTCGAGTATTATATTAAAACACGGAGTAACACATACACGTATATATACGAGAATACAAACAAACGGAGAAATAGAATCATTCGTTGTGCAAGGTGCAAGGCCCTCAGCCGACTGGACGGGATTAACCGACTGATCTTGACCTTGCGACGGGTTAGCAGCATTTGCTACCGAATGGTGAGCCCTTCCCCTCTCGAAACCACCTATTCCCACTCGCCCCACCGAGCTCTCGTCGTGATTATTATTCTTTTTCATCGGCGTAGTAGGAAATAGCCTTAGGGATATTCGACTGGCCTCGACTGGATTTCTCCACTCTTCATCAGCCGCTCGCTGTCATGTGATCGAGCCACTGTTAACAACATCCTCGATTGAATGAGATATGAGAAATTTATAATGTTCTCCTACGAGCAAAAGTATAAGAAATAGATGAGGCAAGCTATTATTAATTTCTTCGTAATGTCTTTAATTCTTCATTTAAGTAACTGATACATTTGTGAACATTTACGTGTGAAGAATCATGATTTATCCAAACAAAATAGACTCTACGCCAGTGTAATGTTCACCCCACCACATCCACTTGGCGTGAGGGTAACTTGAGTGTGGAGCGAGTGCCGATCTGTTCAGCCGGCATAAGGAAGCCGACCGGTAATCCTCCTCGTCTTCTTCGTCATCTTCGTCGCTGTTGTCATCGTTGTCTTCTTCTTCTTCTTCTTCTTCGCTCTTCCACCATTCGCGACGATGCTTCAAAGAAACCACGTGGATGTCCGCGCACCTGTCGCTCTTTATTCTCCCTCTCCTTCGCTCCCTCTTCCTTTCTTTTTCTCTTCTTTCCTCTTTCTTTTTCTTTCTCTCTCTCTCTCTCTCTTTCTTTTTCTACGTTCCCTATCTTCTTACAATGTCTGTTCTTGTCGCTCCTACTACTGTTTCCAGAAAATAGCCTTCATCGTATCTTTTTCTCTGTTTTCATCGTGCTTCCATCAGGTCTGTTCTACTAATCTGCTGGCAACTGCTCACTCCCCACCAGTTACTTCTTCCCCTGTAAAGCAAATCTTTCCCGCACTAGAGGCACAGAGATCCTCGTGCTCTCTTTCTCGAAGCTCTTTTTACTCTCATTTATCCTTCCTTCTCATTTGATTCCCATTGGTGTCTCATTTCGCTTATACATTTTCGACTACAACTGAAGAATTCAACAAAATGCGCAACTATCAAAAATTCCCTCGATATTCCGATTATAACAGAGCTCATATTCATACCGAGACTGAAAATTTAAAATTGTATAGAAATGCAATGAAATGCATTTGTCACGACATAAATATCTGTTTTTTATACTTATTGTAAGACCTTACTTAATTATGAAATAATTATTTCGATATAAAAAAATCTCGAAAAAAGGAGAAACCTTAATGTAATTATACAATATTTTAAATATAATACCTTTAGATATTAATTTAATTTAATTTAATTTTCCTCTCAACAACGTTTATACATTTTTAAAATCTCTCATTAAATATTTTATTTTAGTAAGATTTCTTCGCTTTGATATGATTTTAATTAATTGTGATTTTTTTCTATTTTATTATCCGAAACCATTACTTTTAAATGTCCTGAGGAATTTTTTAAATTTAATAAAATTAGGTATTATATTTTTATTTTCCATCTTTCTAAATATTAGAATTTTAATAATAGAATTTTTCTTCTCTATTATATATTTTTCTTCGCTGTTAAATTTTCCTTTACATTTTTTCTTCATGGTCATTGCATCAAACTTTTTCGAAACCTTGTCGTGGAACAAATATAATAAGTTATTCTAGTACAGTATATATTTTATTAATTATCAACGTATTTATAAAATCTTTAGGCATTTTAAAATTAAATTTTCATTATTAAATTAAAATATCCCTGATATAAAAATTCTCTAGTAGAAATGTCCTCGATAGCGCCACGATACTTCGTGACTAGAGATAGAATTTATTTTTCTTTATTTTTCTTTTCAAATGGGTATGAAAAGATAATAAAAAATTAGAATACCCAATATACAGGATGTTCCGAACCTACGGGATCATCTCTCGTGAACAGATAGAGTGGACTAAACTGAATCGAAAAGTTTTTTACCATTTTGCAATTTTCGCAATACTTTAGGAGATATTAATTTCTAAATATGAATAAGCTGAATGCTCATGGTTGCTCGAGTTATAGCGCCTAGCGCGTGCCTATCAAGCACTTTCCATGAACGATCGCGACCGATGGATGTATACTTGATAGTAGTCCGCATGAGTATGGCTTATTCGGTGATTTTTAGAAATTAATATGTTCTAAAGTATTGCAAAATGATAAAGGACTTTCCGATTCAGTTCAATCCATTCTACCTGTCACAAGAGGTGATCCTGTAGATCGGAGATATATTGTATATTATACAATGCTTAATAATGACCAAATTATTACATAATTATTACCTGAAATAAAGTATGAAACCTATTATAATGCAACATATCAAAAATAGAATCAGAACCAACACTGAATAAGCCACAAATTTTTCGTTTCGCATCCATCCAAAAATTGGTCGTGTTAGTTTATCTTCCATTAAGTGAGTACGCCAATTTGGAGGATTGAGAACTTGTCCGATTAAAAAAAAAATTTCATGAGATAAAAATATTTCATAGACAGTACACAGAATTTTCAGTAATAAAAGTATTTGGAAAAGGGACAATATTTTCTACAGAAAGTAAAATAATTTTCCATCGTTTTGATAAATAAATAGCACAAAACCTACAGCACAAAAGTTGTAGCAATACTGCTGCAATATTGCAGCAATATTACTGCAATTAATTCTGTGGCTATATGAAAAAGATTTTTATAAGAATGTTTATAATATTATATTAATAAATTTACCAAATGTTTCAACAGGCATATATGTGTATGTATGTGCATTTATATATAGTCGTATGAATATTAGCCAGATAGCAAAATGTTAGTAGAATCGACAGATTAGTAGCAGATTTGATCAGATGTGTTAGTTAGATTGATTTCAACTAATATCGCATTCTGCTTCTATTCTATCGACTGTATCTGTTGAACATTCTATTGGTACGTTCCGAGTTACGCATGAAGCGCATGATGATCATTTGTTCTTGTTGTTCATCAATTAATAAAGAAGAATACAACGATACATCATGTGCATCATGCGTAATTCGAAACGCATCCTATGTCAACAGATTGGCAGAAATTAAACAAAACGCTTATTGACATTATATGTCAGCAGATTGGCAGAAACCAAGCAGGATCTAACTATCTGCTGAAAGAATCTTAATTATTTTCTATTTAACTTAAATATATAATATTTAAATATATAATAATATTAAATTATTCTAATGTTTAAAAAAATGTATTAAATATATATTTCGTACCTTTCACGCGGATTACATTTGTTGTCCATTTAAATTTCAAGTCAGTTTGCTCCACGATGCATTTCCATATACCGTGATGAGACTTATTTATAGTAGGAACATAATCAACATTTGTAGCTACAGGCAATGTAACTCCATAGTCTTTCCATACGTTACTATTGATCATCCAATAAACTTTCAAATTAGAATATACATAACCGAGGATAGCACAGTGGCATGTAACATGCATAGGTAGAGTTTCACGAATAGTAATGCTTTCCTTAATAGGAACTACTGCCAAAGTTATCACCTTAATTATCATATATGTTCCATCTATTCGATGTATAGTAAGCGTATATACGCCCGAATCATTTAATGCTGCTCTATTTATTACTGTAAATATTAACAAAATTATATATGTTAATTTATACGTATCGTTATGTATAAATAATCAATTATTGTAAATAAATGTTATATTACGTACTGATTTTGTAATCTTTAATTTGTCTGTGATGATTGTTTTGAATAAAAATTCCATTATGGGACCACTGTATTTCAGAATTAGGTGATTCAATTCCGATAGTATTCACAATATTAGAATCTGAAGAGAGTGATACTGATGCATATTCCTTTACAGTAAAAGCAGTATGATTATATGCAATAACTTTTTTTATTAAAGTTATGGTATCTACAATTAAAAATACAAGTAAAAATTATTATAATATATTTTTTTAAAACAATTAATATAAAAAGACAAAAATATTCGATATAATATTACATAATATTATATAATGTGATTATCACATGATATTTATTTATACAATTAAAAGTAATTAGAAACATGTATTCCAATTATTCGTTATTTGGTAAAATAAGATGACTTAGGAAGATATAATAAAATATCTTCTTAAAAATATCATTAGCTTATAAAGAATATTACAAAAATTTTAAGATATAAAAAGATGATATTTATCTTTTGAAAGTTGTTTTTTCGATAATTCTGTTTTATATAAAAGAATTTTAATACTTTATAATTAAAAAAATCCATATTAGTAAAACAATTATTATAATAATTTTATTTTCAAAATAGTAATTGCTTTTAAATAATTTTGAAGAAATTCTTTTTTTTCGGAGATGATTCTTTTAAAATGAGATACTTGGTATATTCTTTCACATACAGAAATATTGAATAAAATATTTCGAAATTAAAATATTTTATTGACTAATAGAAAAATGAAAGCATTATTAAATATTAGTAAATAATTAGGTAATAATTCGTATCAATACCATCAGTTATGTCCCCGCAAAGAATCGTATTACAACGACCTGTCATGCTGCTGGGTCCTGTACAAGGTTCCCCCCGCACATTAGGTTCCGGTGAATTGCAATATCGTCTTCTAGTTCCTACACCACCGTTACAACTAGCACTACACATCCATGGTCCCCATTCTGACCATCCGCCATCTAAAGGGGGTCCATCGATATCTATAACAATTAAATAATTATAAACAATAAGCTTCAATATCAACAGTTCAAACACAATATAATAATGATTATTATTTTTGGTGCTCTATAATTTGAATAACAAATATTATTAAAAAGTAATAAATAAGGATATAAAGATCCTTAATATTTTAGAATATAAATTTTTTATTTAAAATTTTTTTTTAAATTTTCGATCTTTTTCCTATATTATACCTGATGGTATGCAATTTGCACTCCAAGTAGCCCAACCTTTTGGATCCACGGCAAGCGAAAAAAAATAAAAAATGAGCGGTTGACGATGCACATAATAAAATACGTTTGTCTTGTTGCAAAATACTTCAATTGTATTTTCAGACCATCTTTCCGAGAAAATTACGAAAAACCATGAATAAGTTGAATTATATATTTTAATTTGATTCCATAGAATATGCAAATATACGTTCAGTTGATTACTTTATGGTAATATTTGTCCACGAATTCATATTGAATATAGGTTTGAGTGCGTTCCCTTTGTGATAAATTCTTACTCTAGGATATGTATTTTTCAGGAAATATATCCATTGACCTCGTTCACCGAGTGTAAGTGCATAAAATCTATAAAATGTAACATGTTATAAATAAAAATAAAGATCAGCGAAATAATTATTTTTATTTACCCTGATGTTGCAGGCAGTAAAAGTAATGGTATTAGAACAACACCTTTGGCGCGAATCATTAACATTAGTTTATTAGGTCTGACTATATCTTCTTTAGACCATATTGATAGTGGAAGTATTCTAGTATAAAGATTGGTTTGTGTGTTCTCTATATGGCATTCTGTGATAATAGAACGAAAAATAATGAAAAAAAAAAAAAAAATTTGGAAATAATTGTAAAAACTCATTTTAAACAAAATATACTTAAGGCACAATCAAAAGCAACTCCTATCGCATGATCGTTTTCGCTATTGTAATAATAATAAACTGGTAAAAATGCTTTGGACGGTTCAGAATGTTTCCATTCAAACAGCGGATTTGATGCTCCTTCATAATAAAGAAGAACATGTCCACGAGGTATACGAATAACAAAATTGCTCCATTTGCCAAGATATAATAAATGTGGTAATGTTTTTTTTTTCACCAAAATTATGTCTAATGAATAATTAAGGAATAGGATTAACTTATAAATAAAATGTATTATAAATATGCATGATTTCAAATTACCCTTTTCTTCTGATTCATAATATAGAAGTACTTTCTCGTTATCGAAAGCTCCAATCTTAAGAATATAACGAGATTTTAATCCATCGTCAGCAGTGAACACAAATGTTATGGAATCTGGATGATCAGGTTCCCATGTTTTTAATGAGAAACGTAAGCCTTCTGTACGATATTCTGGTAAAACGTATAATCGTCGTCCAATACCGTGCCCCTTCACGAAAAATATACATTCTTCTATAGAATAAATACAAATACATTTACCCATGTTTATCCATGTAGTAGAAATGGATTTATAAATACATATATTACAGAAATACTTCATTGGAAGATTACACAATGTTACAAATACGTATATTGCGAAATATTATTGCAACATTCCCATAAAATTGCAGCAATGTTAAAGTATTTGCTCTAAGAAAGATTTAAACATTATAATAACATTGCATTATTAATAATATGTTTAAAATTCTGCAACATTGATAGCTGTCTAATAATATTATATATTCACTATTGTAACTTTCTATCTTTTAATTAATTTATTTTTATATCTTTATCTGTATATGATACGACAATACATGGTCATATAACTATGACATAAATGTTAAACGTCATAGGAAAAAAATGTTTCATATATAATTATATATAATTACATAACATTATATGTAATTATATATCAAATATGTCCATATTATATATAACATTTTTTCCCTGAGGTGGCATAATGTAATTATGAATATAGAATGTTTCAAAAATAAAAGTTAGACATTTTAAAAATATGGAAGAGAATATTGAATTTTCCTTGAATATCTGTCACAATTTAAAAATAAACATTTTGTTATTATTAACAACTTAATTGAAACTTTACCCGATTTTTCACAATCTCTTATATTACACAGATCTTGTGGTACTAATGGATCCGTTGTATAACACCATGTGCCAGCAATATTGCGCGAAGGATTTCTACAATAATTATTAGCATCTCGTACACTAAGTTCAGGATAAAGACTGTCATTCAAATATGTTTGGTCAACAAAATTGATATTCTTGTCAAGTTTAAATCCTGATTGAGATAAATTTAACGATGGTGGTTTCATAAGTAATTGTGATGATGTCAATAAATTTTGTTTTGTCATCAAATATCGTTTCGAGAGAGATTTTGTGCGAATCAATCTTAAAAATCTAGAAGAAGGTTTTGTTTTCAGTGATGCGTTCGATCTTTGTATCTGTTCGAAATTATAATTATTTAACCATTTCGCGCAAGTTCGACCTGAACGAGTTGTCGATAATGTACCTATATAGTCATTAGCAGTTCCAGCCATTCGACATTCTGTGTAGAAACGAAAAAAATTATTTCAACTCCCATTAATTTATTTAACATATAATACTGTTAGATAAAAAGATATTAATTTTTATATTTAGTTGAAGATTAATTTGTAATAATTATGAATTAGATTTTGTTAACTGTTACAATGTAGTCACCAAATTATGTAGAACTTTTTTATTTAGTTAGTCTGCTTTACCTACTCACGATCGTTGTATTAATAATTCAAACACTCTATACATCATGTTATAAAAAAAACAACAATAAAATATAATTGAAAATAAAAAAATTAAACAGATTTAAACATAATTTAACACAAATTGATTGTAGAAATTAAACACGATATGCATTTTCTGTCATCAACATGCTATCACATTATGTTTGCAGTAGAACGTATTTTTAATGCAGATGCAGTTGAATCCGCGGATCTAAACTTCTATTTGAGTTTATTGTTTACGTATTGTGTCATGATTATATATTATATTCATTTATTATAACTTATTATATATAATATAAATAAAACTTATATAAATAAATAAATAACAAAAAAGTCAAATAATTAAAAATATATTTATATAAGTTATATTTAAACATTAAAAATATATAATCACAGATATTACCAATGATATGATATATCAATACTTCTCTCAAATTAATCTTAATTAATCCTAATCCTAAATTAATTGCATACATTTCCTCGTTAATTGTTAACCATATGCTATATTCTACTAGATAATATTACATTTTATTAGATAATAATATATAGAACCTACTAAATAAGAAACATAAGCTTATTAAAAAAATAAATATATATTTTAACTCTTCATTCATTATCTTATCAGAATTATTCATCGACAAAGTCAATGAAGTATTAACTTACATGTATAAAACATTTTATACCAAATCAGTAATATTTACCTTTATAATCACAAAGAGGAATATCGCATTCCTCATCAATTACTGTAGAATCTAACGTGTAACACCAAGGACCTCTTCGATCTCGGGTAGGATTTCTACAATAATTTTTTGCAAGTTCCATAGATTTCTCTGAAAAATCTGCATCACTTATATTCTTGTTCTAACAATAGAAAAATTTTAATTAAATTTTAATGATGTAACATACAAAAAAAAATATAAAGAACATAGCCAAGAAAAATTTCAGAGTATACAAAAAAGTTATACATGACATTAAAGATTATGATAATGGATATAAATTTTATAGAAATATATGATAACATTATGATAATCTCTCTATTTTATATAAAAAATGCCCACAATATCCAAAATTAAATTTGCAAATCACGAACTAATAAACCGCACCGAAATACCACGCGCGCAACAAATATCGTTGTTATAAAGTTACTATTTGCACAATAATCTTACAATGGTTTCAGTTGTAATGTCATTTTTCTTCACTTATAGTATTTTTCATGATAGATATGTAATAAAATACTTACATTCATACAATAAAACGTACTTGCATAATTTTAGAACTTGCAACATTTTACTGCACACGTCTCAAAAAATATACAGGATATCCCAGAATGACTGTAACACTTTTCGTGAGCAAATAGATCAGACTAAACTTACTGGGTAAAAAAAATCTTGTATTATTTTACAATAGTTAATGAGATATTAATTTCTAAAAATTGTCTAACAAGCGTATAACAGCGTGATCTACCATCAAAAACGCTCTCATCATCGATCGCATTCGCTTAGGATACGAAGAAGGAGAACTGCCTAGCAAGCGCATTGCTTGAGTTATGACATAATAGCCTGCGAGATGCGATGGTACCTGCGCACAAAGTCACGTCATTCTGGGACATCATATATATATATAGGAACATATAATAATATAATAATGATATAATATTGTAATAAATAATAATGACATAATATGATATACATAGAGATTATGAAGCAGAATTCGAGACATTCATTATATTTTTATATTATCTTACTTATCACACAGAATGCAGGTTTGTGTCGTAAACTAACTTTATGAAGTAGTTGTGCGGCTGTCCATAATTGGCAATGAAATCCACTAACAGTTATGTTAATAGAACCTTTATACTCAATTCCTAGTTGAGATATCTTGCATTCAGATAAATCAATTCCTGATGTATTACGCACTGAAAAAGAAGATATAAAGTTTATTCGCGTTGCATGCTCCAGCATGCTCTAACATGCTCCAACATGTTCCTACCATCCCAGTAAATGAGAATGAATTGAATTGAATTGAAATGGATTTAGATTTTCAGAAATATTCATTCACGAATGTTAAAATTAATGCTTTTCAATCCTGAATGCATTTTTATTCGTTTATAGGAATTGAATGGATCATATCTCTATGCCTTTCTCAATCTAAAAATAATATTAGCATTTTCTGTGCATTGTAAATGCAGTTTAATTCAAATTCTTTTGAATAGAAAGTTTTTCAATTCAATTGCATCCAATTAAATCTAAAAAAAAAGTATTCACTATTTAAAATACGCGCGCGCATTTGGATAGAAAAGAATTTCAATCCATTTTAATCCATTCTTGTTTACTGGGATAACTCCTATTCAATCCAACGCGCTCGTGGAGTGCAAATTAAGTAGGAGTTATGTAGTAAATAAAAAATAATTGGGTTTTGTGGCTCATACAAAGAACAATGTTAACATTGGAAACAATAAATAGAAAGAAGAATCTAAGTCATATATTTTATTTTATATTGCTACATTCTTTACTTTATTTGCATTACATTTCTATTATTTATGTATGTATATATAATCACATATAACTTCTTTTATATCATGAACGTCCTATATATAAAAGCTATATTAAATATGTTTGTCTTATTGTTTCCAATTTATTACATTGATTGTTCTCCTTTTAAAAATTACATCTTCTTATTACATGAATCTGCAATAACCAGGCTTAATATTTTCAAGAATATTACAACTGCGAAATAATATTTAACGTGCATATTGTTTTAATCGAAAGAGCGATTTATAAATGATATTATATATTTTAGAATTAGTCTTCTACAATATTTTTGTTTAGAGTTTTTCTTCTGTTCAATATTCTTTTCCATTGCCATCAATTACAATTAATGTCTTGCTCATTGCTCAATTATCACTACTGTAAATTTCGCTAAAATTTAAAGAAACAAAAATTAATTAATCCAGTTTTTTATGTACTAAAATATAAATATTAATAATTAGTATCATATTTCAGAGAACATACGATAAAATTATGATAAAAAAAAACATTTCCTCGAAATTCAATAATTAACTATTTATGGTATTCTAACATAGCGTACTTTGACTTCTGCGATTGGAAACTGCTTCTTCAATGATTCATAAAATATGCTAATATAGTTGTAACATATCTGATCAAAGATGTTGTGAAAAAGATGGAATACGTATGGAAAAAAATAATTAATGTTAAATATAATTGCATAGTACTGACAAGAACATATTTAAAATATTGTCATCATACATAGATTAAAATTATTTATGTTAAAAATTAATACATAAAAACTAATTTTCGCGTATTTGTAACACTTTTGCGATACTTTCAACAAAATATTAAAGAATATTTAATATATTTTTAGAGAAATGTCGTAACATTTTTGCAAAAATTTTCGGACAAATTTAAGGAGAAATTTTAGTTCAATGCCAGCAATTTTTAATATTTTTGCTAAAATATCAATTTTAACAAAATTTTTGCAAAGCTTCAGAAAAATTTTTCCACCAGAGAATAAATTTATATTTTTATATACATGATAAATTAATTATTTTCATAGTTTTTCTTATTCGATTTAGCAGTGTCAAGTATTTTTACATAAAAAAATTTTTATTTAAATTAAATTTTTTCATTTTAGACTGTTAATGTTATCATCCAAGTTTGATTATAAATAGAGACACACCGACAAGATACTATTAAAAACCGTCAACCCTGAGCAAATTTTCGGCGGTATAAAAAGAGACCGAAGGTAATTGAAGAACGCTGACATTATCGACAATTGATATAAATTTGCTATTATTAACATAAATATTTGGCTCATACATTACTAAATTCATGATTTTTTATTACATAAATGTTCCATAAATATGCATACTTGTAAAGCTATAATATCTTATGTATTGCAGAAAAATTGCCATTTTTTTTCTCTACAGTTATCATCTCTGATAATAATAAAACTTTGACAATAACACTAAAATCAGAATTTAAAAAAAAATCGAGTTCTAAATGCATAAATACGTCTACTAAACTAATAAATCATAAAATTAGTACAATATTATCAGTTTTTAACTCTTAATTACTTCAATATTCACAAGGACGCGAACTCCCCGTAAGAATGTCTGTCTTTAATAGTATCTCGTCGGTGATAAAGATGACAATTGCAGAGAAAAAGATCTTGTTAGCATAGACATATGTATCCATTTTCAACATTACAATTTTATCGACAGTTTCACAAAATAGATGTGTATCTAGTTTCTACATCGTAAAAATGGACGTTGATGCGCTATAAGCGTGGAGTACATTCACAATCGAACTGCGAATTCGCAATCGATGCGCACGGTTCGCAAAGCTTATGGAATCATTCTTGTTGTTTATCAAACGTTAAACAAGGATAATAATGCTTGTGAATGTGTGCGCGCTAAATAGAATGCACTCACGAAGAAATAATGAACGCTCTCAGGTTTCTCTGTGATGTATATGAGATTTTAGGTTAGATTATTGACATTTTGAAGGAAGTGAAGAGTGATTGCACTTTTAAATTTTGAATTACATTTGTCTGTGTGCGTAAAACGAAAGAGATGGGTTTACTTACGGATCCTAGAGCTGGAACCGGCAAAATCATAAAATTATTATTAAAATGGGAGAAACCATTATGCTTTGTATTATATATAGGAGGAGTTGTATGGCTAATGCTCTTAGCGTTACCGGCGTTTAATGACAGTATGTGTGGTTTTTCTATAAATACATTTTTTAAGAATTAAAGGCATAATGCCATAATTTTAATTCGTTATTTATAAACTAATTTAATGTTTAGATACCTATTTTTCTGAGAATGCTTTATTACCTGGGTTAGTCACGAAGGAAAGTAATCTGGAACAAACGTCAAAGCAGTATTACTACGAACTTAGTCACGAGATGAAGAGATATCCAGATAACATGCCTTATGCATGGCTCTCGGCAAAATTCAGTCAGCTTCATTTAGATGCATTTGTACATAATTTTTCTTTAAGTTATCCATTTCAGGAACAGAAGGTAATATAATTTTAAAATAAATAATAAGCTTTCTACACATATATATGCAAAATTTTACAGTTTGTAGGACAAAATGTTTATGGTATTGTAAGAGCTCCACGAGCATCCAGTACCGAAGCTATTGTAGTCAGTGTGCCATATAGACCTATCAACAGCATATATTTAGATACTGCACCTTCGATAGCTCTATTACTTGCATTCGCAAAGTTTTGCAGAAGTAAATTACTTATCTCTGTAAATTACTATTCAATGATTAACAAATGATATATCATAGTATATTTTTTATAATAATTGATAATTTGTTTATAGAACAAAAATATTGGGCAAAAGATATAATATTTCTTGTAACAGAACATGAGCAATTGGGTATGCAAGCATGGCTAGATGCATATCATGGATCTACCAGTGGCCAGGAAGGAATCTTGCTAGCAGGAGATTTATCTGGCAGAGCTGGATCTATTCAAGCTGCTATTAATCTTGAGTTTCATGCAATGAAAATCACGTCAATTGATGTTAAGGTACATAAATTTTGAAAACTATATATATTTTATTATCCATCTATAAAATCATTTTTGTTCTTAGGTAGAAGGTCTAAATGGACAGCTTCCCAATTTAGATCTTTTTAACTTAGCACAAAACATGATAGCTAAAGAAGGCATTCAACAGTCTTTCCAACGTCGATTTGATGTTAATTACAGGGATAAATTTAAAAGTTGGTGGTATCATTTTAACACGTTAATGAGCATGGTAGCGACGCAAGCTACTGGAATTCCAACTGGTAATCATGGACTCTTCCACAGGTACAATTTATAAAATAAAGTAAGAAAGAGGTGTATATGCATATATATAGTATTGGACAAAATAAATCAGTAGAAGCACATCTAATCGTTTTTTAGCGCTTTGCAAGCGATGCTGTGTTTGCTACTTGGGACTTATTATATTAAAAAATATTTTTATTTAACACATGTAATATATAACATGTATACTTAGATTTCAATCTTTTATGTCTTTTATAGTAATATTATTTTTCACATTTAACCAAAATTTGTCTTTAGGTTTGGTATTGAAGCCATTACGTTAGAAGGTTTCAAAAAATCTGGAAAAGAAACAGGAACAAATTTTTATCAAGTAGGACGCATAGTAGAAAGTATAGTGAGATCGCTTAATAATTTATTAGAGCGTTTCCATCAGTCGTATTTTTTCTATTTATTACCTTCTACCGATCGATACATTTCTATTGGTAAGAAAAAGAAATAAATATCTTTTGAATATATTTTAATTTTTTAGACTCAGATAAATGAATAAATAAAAATTATTTTGCAGGATTATATATGCGACCTTTGGTACTAATAATTGCTAGTTTATTCATAAAGGCATTTTCTATTTGGCAAAGATTACAGACATCAAATAATTCGAATGAAACAAAAAAGAATAAACAAAGTTTATCAAATAAGGTAGTAAAATTCTATATTTAGTTAATATATTTTTTATCATGATTCCAAAAATATTTCTATTTTACTGAACAGGTCGACAAATTTGACATTGGAAGTATCGCTTCCGAAGTGTTGTGGGCGCATATATTTGGAGTACTAATTATGGCTTCTCCTCGAATTTTTACTTTAGTCGGATCACAGATGTTGAATCTACGTACAGAGGATTCATTATACATCAGTTTTGCTTTAATCACGATTCTCACGATATTTGGCCGCTTTTATTTGAAGAGGTAAAACAAGAAAGTATTGTACGATTTAATTGCGCGTTACTAATGAATATAATTTGTAGATCAATCAAATACGAAAATATATTGCTCGTATTTGTTATTGCTTTAATCGAGCTAGCTACCGCATTAATGTGTATAGCTATGCACAATTTCTCATTAGCATTAGTGACGGCCGTTGTGTATGTGCCAATTGTATTTTTGATAACACCACATCATGAATCTGCGTCCAGGTGAGCGCGATTGAAATTGATTCTTATGTTGCGTCCATTCTCTATTTTATTTGAAATTCGCATGTTTAAAATTAACATTTCGCTTTTACAGATTCCGCTGCTGCCAATATATCGTGTGGATCATGCTACATCCATTTATTTTGTCGGCGATTGTTGTAATGGGTTACACATATCTTAATTTTCCCACCGATCCCATTACATCCCTGTTTCTCAGAAGCTATCGTGCCAATAAGCAGGCACTTGTTTTCAGCATTGTTGATTCTATGATATATGGTAATTGGTTCTACAATGTCGCCACTGCCGTTATGTTACCAATGTGGATGTTATTTTGGAATGTTATGCATTCTAGCATCGTGACCTTACGATAAAACGATTGTGTAATTCACGATAGAATTTTTGGATCGTGTTATTCACAGATTATCTTATCGATGTAATTTTCCTCACGTCTATAATAAATTGATTAATTTACTTGTGTTGTATGTAAGTATCCAATAAAAATTGTTTACTCTCGGCAAGTCTATTCGACAAAGTACATTTCGAAAGGAGTCCTCGGAGGTCAACTTATTTTCTTATGAGACTTCATGTTCGTCAATAATACGTCAGCCAATAGATATATTATCTCTTCATGATGATAACCCTTGTGATATTCTTATTGTCGATCCTCAACTAGTTTAGTGCGTGCAGTGAGTGCGATAGCATTGGACGAGCGTTGTTAGGTAAAATACCAATGCCAATTACAATACAAACGCTTAGATAAAATACCATTAAACGAAAACGGAGAGCATAATTGTACGTGAGTTTTTTCACAATTAAAATTCCGCGTCACATTGACATACTTATACAAATAATGTCACGTATTATTCAATTGTAAATGATCTTGATAAAATATCATGTATTGATTGCTGATTTCATCTAATCTAATCGTTCCTGATATTCAAATGCCAACGCAATTGTGATCTTCTTGCGTCATGTGTGTTTGTCTTTAAGTTTTTTTCTTCGATTTTTTTTGAACAATTATTATTATTCGCAGAAATTTATATTGTTTATATCGTTTTGTGACATTGCGATGCATAATATATGTAAATTTATGTAAAAATTTATGTAAAAATTACATGTTACATTCCTAATATTTGTTTTGGTTTTTAATAACGATTTCATAACTCATAACTGACTTCATAACTCATAACTTTATAACTGAGTTTTCCTTTCATCCCAAATTTTAAATGACATATTTGCTTATATTACTTATTTCTTAAATTACTCAAATATTCTAGTAATGAAATAGTAAAACAAATTTTTTTAATTTATAAAAGGATCTATATAGATATGTAAGTATTTTGATATGTAAGTTAAATTTCACTTAAAAAATATACAAATTGCTTAACATTCCTACTATTACGTTCTATCTTCTATAAATTGGTAATAGGTAATCTTCAATGCGAACAAATTGAATACAAATAAATGCGATATGATGAAGATAATATTACATAGACATATATATGTATATGTTTTGATTGAGGACATAGGAAGTTTGCACCGAAGTTTGTAAACAACCTTTCGTAAAATTCATAAACGATTACTGATCTACATTTTGATATATGTTATCACCCATTTTCGTCATACAATTCGTAAAGAGATAAAAAAATAGCTTTTTATTTGATTGATCTTGTTATTTTCAATGATTATATGTTCTATTAAAAATAAAAAATCTTTCAAATTTATCGTTTTTTTTTACTTTAAATTACAACTAATTGAAAGTATCATTGAAAAGCATGATTCAGAGCGAAAATCTGTAATTGGTCTCCAAAGTCTCGATTATTTGATCCTTTAAATCTGACAGCTAGACACCTTCGTTTTTATATTGAAAAAGATAAAAATTATCCAAAAAAAAAATGTATTGCTTGTACTA
>NW_017304248.1:379709-381726 GCF_001594115.1 Trachymyrmex septentrionalis | reverse complement strand
CATTTCGAATAAAAATTAAAAAAATTTGGTACCCTAAAAAGGATTACAAACCATATTATTTAGTCTTTATAATAATAAAACTAATTAATTAATTATGAACTTTCAGTATAATGTTTCTGTGAGGTACATACAAATTAGTAGTATAGTAACGATATACTTCCGACGAATTATCAATTTATTACGTTACGCTTAGCTATCTCGCTCATGATATACATATGTACACCGTTATTGGTGGAGTAAGATAGTCATATTCTGGATATATATAAATATATATTTTATATATATATATATATATATGTTGATGTATATATATTATTTATATATTATATATATATATTATTTATATATATCTATAATGCCATAAAAAAATCGATAGAACAAAAAATTCTATCAAAACTAATCGTGTTTTTTGTTTGTGATTTTTATAAGTGACTTAATTATATTACCGATAAAAGTTTAATATTGGTTTTTTGATAAATTCCACATATTTCGTAAATGAAAACTGTGATAAGCATTTTACGAAATATTATATATATCGAATGTATATACAGTATATATTATATATATACAACATATGTTGAGCGCACGATAAGTCTTTGAGTCATCAGCTTAATCAGTTATAATTAACTATAATCTGGCTTTAACGTGGGGGAAGTTGCTGTTAGTAACGAAACTGAGTTGTTGTCTATCATACATCTTTGCGAATATAAATGAGTTTATAAATGTCATAATTGATTGAAAAAGAGCAGAATTATTGTGAGTAAAAATAATACGTGATACATGTGTTTAATTGTCATCGAGTATAGTATTTGTGGTTAATGATATAATCTTGCAAATTAAAAAAGACTTGCCTTGATAGCGTTCAATACTATGAAGATTACATCATGATTGCAAAATGATAAAGCAAAATTGTTAAATATTATTCAAATCGCGACATTTTTATTTCATAGTAACACCTTACGTTGCAATATATTTGTGTAATGAATATCTATATCTAGTGCTGTAGATCTTGATGCAAGTGTATATTACAGCGAATTAAAGGAGTGTAACAGAGTCAGTTGGAAATGGAAAAAAACTGTACGGAAAAACTGTATATGTACAATGGAAATATAAATCATAACGAATTTCATGAAGATTTAAATAGCAATGAACTACAAGAAGTACCATCAAGCACTCTTGTCTTTTATGTGAATGGAAAGCAGGTACAATCTATTAATATTATAAATTTATTCTTGATTTAGATACATTTTGGCGAAAATTTTTCTTAAAATTCTTCATATAATTTTTCAAAATTTCTACATAAATTTAAAATTAATAAATTATAAATTTATTTTTCAAAAACCAACACAGAATGAAAGTGTATAAATAATTCTAATTAATTCTATGCAAACATATGTTAGACAAAATATATGTACGTTTCAACCCTCAGTTCGGATCTTCCTCAGTATATTTCAATTATTTTCTTTACACACAATAAAATGTAAACGCTACTATTTTACAAGTGTATTACCATTATGTTAAATTATTGGCGATCAAAAAATATGAGTGTTGTTATTGCGCATATCCCCTCAAATATATTTCCAAGAACAGATTAACATTAAATTGGCAAAGTTAATATGTAAAAGTTGATCTGGAATAGTATTTGAAATACTATTAAAAGCTAAGAATCTAATTCATTAGATTAGATTAATTGTAATTATTTGTAAATGTAATTATTTATAACAAGGGTCTTTTTCCGAATTTTAATATTTTCTTCTTACAATATTGATAAAAACTTTTTTTGCGATTTTAACATAATAATAATTAGTCGGGGAAGTAAAAAAATGTGTGATCTATACCTATTTTTTGTGACTATATATAATTATAATTTATCTGCAATATGATTATTCGGATCTTCCAACATTACAGTATCGGATTTATCTATTAAATCTTTAAGTCTTACTAAATGAATGAGTTTACAATATACTAAAAATAATGAAAACTGAAAAGATTAGAACACACAATCAATAGGAAATAA
>NW_017304248.1:369999-379609 GCF_001594115.1 Trachymyrmex septentrionalis | reverse complement strand
TATACGTATGTAATCCTTTAAATTAAACTGCGCGCTAAAATGATTTTTCGGTCTTAAAACGAAAATTCTAATAAACTATATTATTTATTATACGTACATGTTACATATTATATTATATACAGTATTTTATGTATTAGATTATATACAATATTTCAGGTATTAGATAAGAATATAGAACCACAATGGACACTTCTATGGTATCTCCGCAACAAACGTATCCTTTTTCATATAAATTTATTAAATTACTCATATTAAAAATATTATCATTAACCAGATATCAATTTATTCATCCTTATTATAATGATTCAGTTGGATTGACTGGTACAAAACTTGGTTGTGCAGAAGGCGGATGTGGAGCCTGCACAGTTATGATTTCAAAATTTGATCGTGTCACTGGAAAAATTATGTATCCTTTTTATCATGTATCTTAAATAACAGAATGACATCAAAAGACGATGTAATGTCATCTATTTTGGTCTACTAGACTAGGCATCACTATATTGTCTTCACTCTGCTACTTTAGGAATATAGTGAATACATTTTACAAAATAATTTGATCAGTTTTTAATGATCTGAAAAATATATTTCCTTAATATCCTACGATAAATCGGAATCAGTCATTTAGCTGTTAACGCATGTTTAACACCTGTATGTGCTGTACATGGTTTAGCTGTAACCACTGTGGAAGGTATTGGTAGCACAAAAACTAAGTTACATCCAGTACAAGAACGTATTGCCATGGCACACGGATCGCAATGTGGATTTTGCACACCTGGTATAGTCATGTCTATGTATGCTTTGTTGCGTAGCATACCAAAACCGACTGTAAAGAATTTAGAAACTGCATTTCAAGGTAATGCATTTAGGGCATTGCGTGTGTATATATCTATGTAACAACTTTATATAGATAAAATTGATTTGTATATTAATGATATATAAACGTACATAGTACAATTAACATATAAACGCATAATACATTAATAAAATACTTGTATATAACAATAATAATAATTGATTGATTTTATAGGTAATCTGTGTAGATGTACAGGATATAGACCGATTATAGAAGGGTTCAAGACCTTTACAGAGGAATGGGAACGATCGCAATTGATGACCAACGTACGAGAAGAAGAGACAAACAACATAAGAGTTTGTTCAATGGGTGATTCTTGTTGTAAAAAGGTTTTCACGTCTAAACCAACTGAAATTTTCAATTCCAAAGAATTCTGTCCGTACGATTCTACTCAAGAACCGATATTTCCGCCAAAATTGAAAGTAAGTTATTATTGTTGAAAAGATTTAAAGTAAAATGATACAAGCTACAGAATAAAAATGATATCAATAATAAAACCATGCAACTACTAATGGATTCTCAAAACAAAGATTGGCAAAGTTATTTTATGAATTATCTAAAAGTTACTTTTCAAGTTACCTTATATGTGTTATAGAAATTGAGTATAAAGTAGTACAAAATTGAAATAAATGGTAAAACATAATATAAAAAAATAAAATACACGAACTTATTGTACTCAATTTTTTATATAGATGGATTCTAAGCTAGATGAGCAATATCTGATAGTGAAAGGAAGAGATATCACTTGGTACAGACCAACGAATTTAAAGACATTGCTTGCGCTTAAAGAAGAATATACGAATGCTAAAATTATCATAGGTAACACGGAAATCGGTTCGTATATTTCTCTTTCAAATGCATATTACGATATCAAGAATAATAATATCATATAAAAAATTATCATATAAAAAATTATTTGTATTATTACATAGGGGTTGAAATGAAATTCAGACGTTTAATATACCCGATACTTATACAACCAACGCAAGTAAAAGAAATGCGTCAAGTTATCGAAACACCAGAGGCGTTGAGAATAGGTGCAAGCGTAACATTAGTTGAACTTGAGGAAACCCTAGGACATTATATTAAAATAAAACCTGGTAATATTAGACTTATATTCTATTGTAATATTATAATTATAAACTTTAATGTATGATAATCTTACTGAGCGGAAAAAATTTGAGCGTTATATAAATAACTAGATATTGAATATAATATACAATGTTTTCCTGATAGAATGTAATACAAGGATCTTTATGGAAATAATAAATATGTTACATTGGTTTGCTGGACAACAGATAAGAAATGTTGCTGTAAGTACAAGTTGTTTTCTGATTATAGATATATTAGGATTGCCACTTAGAATGTGAATAATACATTTTTCTTAATTAGGCTGTGGGTGGTAACATAATGACTGGAAGCCCTATATCAGATTTAAATCCAATCTTTATGGCTGCAGGTATTAAATTAAATTTATGCAGTTTGAAACATGGAAATCGAACCATTTTAATGGATCATACCTTTTTCATCGGATATCGACGTAATGTTGTTTTTCCTGAAGAAGTACTAGTTTCTATTGACATTCCTTTTACAAAAGAGGTAAAAAATATTAATAAGTAAAATAATTAATTAATTATCAATAATTAATAAAAGTTTTAACTTTTAATACATAATGATTTTCCAGTTCTTTATTACACGATAGATTATTCGTGTCCCAAGTTAATTTTTATTATTATTATATAATAACATCGTAAGTAAAGATTTTTTCTTACTGATTTGTTTCTCATGTCTAGTTTAAATTTTTTTAGAATCAATTTTTCATCGCTTTCAAACAAGCAAAACGGCGAGATGATGATATCGCCATAGTTAACATGGCCTTAAATGTATATTTCATTTCTGAGACGAGTATAATTCAAGAAGCGCATATCGCATTTGGTGGGATGGCACCAACTACCATCTTAGCAAGACAAACTTGTCAGAAAATAATTGGAAGGTAGTATTATTGATATCATCAAGTTATTACACAATTAAGTTTACATAAGCATAATTAATATACAGGATGGCTAAAGTAAAATGTTACAGATTAATGTCTCAGGAATACATATAATTGCAGTATATTAAAATAGTCTGTTTTATATAATAATAATTTTAAATAAAAGTTTTTTAAAGATTCAATGAAATTATATCACATTTTGAAAGTCAAAGTTCATTATAAAATATTCACCATAAAAACCAAGAGAAACGTCTCTTTTCTTTGAATTGGAAAAACATTAATTTTTATTGGACACTATCATTTTAGAAAATGGAATAAATCAATGTTAGAAGAGGTTTACGATTCCTTACTTGAAGAATTGCCATTAGCGGATAATGCGCCAGGAGGAATGATTAAATATCGTCGATCTCTTACTCTCAGGTTCGATATAAAATTGATATTAATTAATGTTAATAATTAAGTTAAGGGAATTGATTAAGAGGATTATCATAAATTAACAAAATATACTACAAGTTAAATTATGTGAACTTAAATTATTGTTGTGTTTTTTAGTTTATTTTTTAAAGCATTTGTGCACATCTCTAAGAAATTATCAAAAAATGTTTCGGACATGGAGTATATGTCAAAAGAACTAGAAAGCGCTTCGGATTGCTTCCATTATAAAGCACCAAAAAGCTCGCAATATTATCAAGTGGTAATATTTTAATCAAAATACTTACAAATTCTCTTAAATACAATAAAATTATTTTTGTAATTTCTAACCAGGTACCTAAAAGTCAAAAATCACATGATCTAATAGGACGTCCTATTGTGCATACTAGTGCATTTAAGCAAGCAACAGGTGAAGCGATATATTGCGATGATATGCCTAAATTTGCAAAAGAATTGTACTTAGCGTTGGTTCTATCTACTAGAGCGCATGCAAAAATTTTGAAAATTGATCCATCTAAAGCACTATCTATGGAAGGAGTCGTATCGTTTTTCTCTTCGAAAGATATAGCAGAAGATAAAAGATTGATAGGTCCTATATTTCACGATGAAGAAGTATTTATATCAGAAAAAGTAAGTTCTTAAACAATGATATAAATTATTTTTGTTAAAACTGCAATTTTTCCTTATATGTTATATGCGCGAAATAACAAAAAAAAATGTTTGTCATTTTTTATTACAACTTTTAATGGATTCCTTGACCGTTCAGGAATTATTTTATTTCTACATTTTTAGAAAATATATTTTTCTTCATAGTTTACATTATACCAAAAGTTTGCATAAATGACACTATACTCAAAGAAAATTGCAATAATGTTAATAGAATCCTTATTCACATTGTTGCAAAATTGCTATGTTTCGCTATCAACTATGCTTCAATAATTTAAAAAGTAATTCAAAGTTACATCAAATGATATTACAATATGCGAATAATACTGCGTTATTAACAAATCGTTATTATAACAAATCAAAAATTGAAAATATGACTTTATCATGATAGGTGGAAAGTTTGTTGTCTTATAATAATTTCGATAATTCTTTGGAAAAAATTAAAAATTTATTAGTCTTTTCTTTAGGTTACCAGTCAAGGCCAAATAATTGGTGCGATTGTTGCTACCGATCAAATTACTGCTCAAGCTGCAGCAAGTGTTGTCAACATAGAATATGAAGATTTAGAACCTATTATCATATCTATTGAGGTATTTATACTAATACGAAAGAATAATAGTTTGTTAAAACACAATAATTATATGCGTTAAACAACTTAAAATTTACCTAGGCCCTAACAAAATAAATCAAGATTAAAAATTAAAAACACCTTAAGAGCCAACACTGACAGTTATATGCAAATTAATTTATTGCATATGACATTAATTTAGATGTTTTGACCTGTAATTAGGTCTTCTTCAGTAAATTACAATTAACAATACTGAAAAATTACTTCATTTAATTAAAAACATTCAATAATCAGAAATATAAAGAATTATATAATATGTAACGGTAACAATTTTATTTGTTCGTCACGAAATAAATTGTGAATAAAGTGTTGGAAATAATATTGCGATCTTGATCGCCCTGTTCTCTTATTATCATTATTTTAATCGCTGTTATACAAAACATTATTTTTAAGCGTTCAAGGGTTACGTACTTATTTAATTAGCCGTATTAGTATCTTTACTGAATGTTTTGTATTCCGCGAGCACGAATTTAGAGACACCTTGATACACTCAAAAAATGATTATTTTTTCTTTCTTAAATTATTTTTTCAACTGTACAACATATATCTAAATGTACCAATACTTTTTTTTAGGACGCTATTAAGCATAAATCATTCTTCCCTGGATTTCCTAAGCGTATTATTAAAGGCAATGCAGATAAAGCTTTTGCAGAAGCTGATCATATTTTAGAAGGAGAAGTACGTATAGGTGGTCAAGAACATTTCTATTTGGAAACAAACGCTGTTATTGCCGTGCCTCATGAAGAGAATGAATTAGAAGTATTTTGTTCCACCCAACATCCTACTGAAGTACAGAAATTAATCGCTCATGTCTTAAATGTACACATAAACAGAATTAATGTTCGTGTAAAGCGCATAGGTGGAGGCTTTGGAGGCAAGGAATCACGTGCAGCGATACTCGCGATACCAGTGGCACTGGCAGCACATAAGTGTGTATAAAAATTTATATTGATTAAAATACATATACAGATTATGTATGCAGTAAACAGAATATTTGTATACATATATACTGTATACATGTTACATATATTGGTTTGTCAATTTGTATTATTCAAATATTTTAATATAGATTGCAGAAACCAATTCGTTGCATGTTAGATAGAGACGAAGACATGATGATAAGTGGAACACGACATCCATTTTTGTTTAAATACAAAGTTGGATTCGATAATGATGGTCTTATCAAAGTCGTAAAAGTACACATATATAACAATGCTGGTTATTCTCACGATTTATCAATATCGGTGAGTAATAACGTGTAAATTGAGAAAATAGTCTTTCTGTTAAAACTTTTATATATAACAATGCTATGTACATGCGCATAAAGAGCATGAATTTTTTTCTAATATTTCTAGGTATTGGAACGTGCCATGTTTCATTTTGAAAATTCATATAAAGTCCCAGTGTCAGAAGTATATGGGTATGTGTGTAAAACAAATTTACCATCGAACACAGCTTTTCGAGGTTTTGGTGGGCCACAAGGGATGTTTTTAGCTGAAACTATCATTCGACAAATCGCTGATTATCTGAATCTAGATGTCGTCAAGGTAATTTTTGATATTATAAGTTATATATGCAACGAAATAATTTTCTATTTTTATAAAATTGAATTACACAAGATTGGTCGATAAACATTGATACAATTTTCTCGAAAAAGAATTTAATTAATCACAAAGTTACATTCTAAAAAAAATGTGTTTTATTATTTCAATTTATTTTGAGCCGTTAAATCACTCTCTTTCTTTCTCTATCTTTTTTATCTACACCATGTATTTCAGTCTCTACTATGTATAAAATTGTACATCTACATCCAGTTTATATATTACAAGCAGATAGAAATAAATTTAATAATTGAAAAATTTTTTTACAAACAGTTGTCTGAATTAAATTTATACAAGGAAGGTGATTTAACGCACTACAACCAACAACTGATCAATTGTACTTTAGATCGTTGCTGGCGCGAATGTCTAGCATCTTCCCATTATAGTGAAAGAATAATCGAGATTCAACAATACAATAGGCAAGTAATTCGTCTGCGTCATAAATTAAATATTGTAAACTAAATTACAAATTATTAAAGTCACTTATGAATAATTTTATAGAGAGAATCGATTTAGGAAAAAAGGATTCGCGATTGTACCTACAAAATTCGGTATAGCATTTACTGCATTATTCTTAAATCAAGCGGGTGCATTAGTGCATGTATACACTGATGGATCAGTGCTACTCAGTCACAGTGGCGTTGAGATGGGACAAGGTCTAAACACCAAAATGATTCAAGTATGAATAATATAATAATATTCATTTGTATCTTCCTATATGTAATCCTATATGTAAATCATAATCTAAATTGCAATTAATTGCAATCTCTATAGAAATTAAGGAAATAAAAGTTAAGTTAAATTCTTTATATTATGTCAGATTGCTAGCAGAATTTTAAGAATAAATCCAGCAAAGCTACATATCGTTGAAACGGCTACCGATAAAGTTCCCAATACATCTGCGACTGCGGCAAGTTGTGGATCTGATCTGAATGGCATGGCTGTTATGGTGTGTAATAATACTTTAACATATAGTACTTATGGTATACACAAATAAAAGTCGATTAAACAACTGTAGAAATTAATTTTCAGAATGCGTGTCAGGAAATCATGAACCGTTTACAACCGATAATTAATAGCAATCCAAAAGATACTTGGGAAGAGTGGATAAAAGCAGCATACTTTCAAAGGATAAGTCTGTCCGCTACCGGTTTCTATCAAACGCCCAACATTGGATATTCTTTTGAAACTAATACAGGGAATCCCTTTAATTACTTTACGTATGGCGTTGCTTGTACGGAGGTCGAAATCGATTGTCTTACTGGTGATCATGAGGTACATCTTATTATGTGTATAATTATGCAATTAATACCTTTTTCGAAAAGCAATTATGTATTCTTTTACACTACTTAATTCATGACATTATTCCGTATGAAAAAGTATTATTAAAAAATTAATAGATTTAAAAATTAATAGATTTTAATCACAAGATTAAAATATTGATGTATTTCTTTAAAACATCAATGTCATAATTTTTATCATAGATTTTATATTAGGAATATACAAACGACGCTCATAATAACTTTATAAATTTCAAAATATGTTATAGAAGCATGCATAAGGATTTTATAAAACGAATATTGATATTTTTTAATCGATATAGGTTTTACGAACAGACATTGTGATGGATCTTGGAGAAAGCTTGAATCCAGCCATTGACATAGGACAAGTTGAAGGTGCCTTCACGCAAGGATATGGTTTGTTTACGTTAGAGGAATTGATTTATTCACCAACGGGAGCTTTACTTAGTAGAGGACCTGGCGCGTATAAATTGCCGGGCTTCACTGACATACCTCAGCAATTTAATGTTTCCTTATTAAAAGGAGTTTCCAATCCAAGAGCAGTATATTCTTCCAAGGTATAATTTTTTTAAATATAATTTCAAATATTTTACGTTTTTATATACATTAGCATGTATTAATTTCAAAGAAAAGAAATAAGATGGCAATGTACTATAAAATAATATTATATACTTGTTATATTTTTCTTATCATATTAAGAAATAATTTGAATATAACAGGCTGTTGGTGAACCACCGTTATTTTTGGCGTCATCTGCGTTCTTTGCCATTAAGGAGGCAATTAAGGCTGCGCGTAAAGATATGAATATTCATAACTATTTTAGATTTGATGCCCCTGCAACTGCTGCACGTATACGTAACGCTTGCATAGATAATTTAACAATGAAGGTATTTTTAAACGAGTTATTAAGTTTTTAATTTAATCTTCCGTCCTTGTTCTTACATATATAAGATACTTTAACTTTTTATTTTGCAGATTACAGAGCCTGATTTAAAACAACAATGGAATAAAGTGCCATGAACGAAGATTCATTAAGAACGTTTATACTTTTCAACTATTTTAAAGATAAAAATATTAGAAATGTTGATATACATATAATATACATAGATAATATAAACAAAAATAAATTAATATATATTAACAGAGATAAATATCTGTAAAGGATGTCATGAATAAAACAAGAATTAATAGTTATATTAATAACAGTTACTATTATATTATAAACTCATGAGTTATCATTAACGTGATTTTAGAAATACTTTCCATAAAACAACAAAATTTATGTCAGACTAGATGGAAAAAACCCATAAATTCAATTAGGTAGCCAATATTTAAATTGGCGCAAGAGTCGATCAGTTGCAGGAGCCATTACAATCTTATATGTATACTTTAATTATTTTAAATTAATTTATTAACGTAAATTAATATTAAACATTGCTTATTCCAGATTTTTCTACAGTTTCCAACAATGTTTGTAAATTAGTTTCGAATAATTCACATCGAATAGGCATTTCCAACGCATAAAATGGATTTTTTAATGCATAATCCGCATATAAATCATATACTCTCTTCAAAAAAATTTCCATACCTGGTTGTGACGGCTCTGCTACTATCATGAATTTAATACCCGTCAACGTTTGGTAACAATACAAACGAAATGTATCTGCTTCAAGAATCTCAATCCCAGAACTTCGTGGTTCTGGGCTCAGTTGGCTTGCTATTGCAAAAAGAGGATAAAACATTGAAGCTAAAAATATCTTCTCATTTGTTGTCATTTTTGCCCGACTAAATTTCAATGTTATAGGGAAATTTTCTGGTTGCTCCAACATTTCTAGAATGTCTCTTCCATCTTCAAGCTCACGTCCTGTGATTGCAATTCCATTTGCAGCTGTTAATACATGTCCCACTGAAAAATATTTAATTCTCTCTTATATTTATTTCTGTTTTTTAGTACTTTATTAAAATATTTAGTGACATATTATAAGAATACCCAATATAAGAAAAATAATAGTAAATTTTGTTTCATTACTGTACATTGATTACAAAAAATTTTTTTAAAACATCAAAAACATTAAGCTCTAAGACTACAGTTTTTGTAGATGATACAGCTTATTGTGATTATTATAGTTTCCACAA
>NW_017304248.1:360164-369899 GCF_001594115.1 Trachymyrmex septentrionalis | reverse complement strand
TTTATTATTTGAACATATGAACTAACATTGCAAAGTTTAAAGCTTTTTCTTTTCTTTTATTTTATAATTCCAAAATGATTTTTTTATTACAATAGATAATATTCTTACCATGTATTCCATCTTTTTGTCCAAAAGCTACCACTACCTTTTTATTCTCATAGTTTAATTTAATATTGAGTGGAAAATTAAAGGATTTCTCAACCTCAATTTTCGGGACATTGTGATCATGATTGAAGATCAAACCACCAGATTTAGATACAATATAAACACCATATATCACCATTTTTGTAATTCTTTTTCTATTTATATATCTTTATTTATCTTGAAATTATTGTTCAAATTTTTTGACATATGCCGCTTTGGTTTTGTATTCAATAAATGTTTAGTTTACTGATTTTTATTTACATTTTAATAAAATATGTTTATTGAGTCTCTTTCTACCTAAAGAAATTGTGGAAAAATTATTAACTGTGGGAAAAGTTACTTTTTAAAAGTAACAAGTTATCGTTACTCATTACCAAGTTAAAAAAGTAACTATTTACTGTTTACTGGTCCTCAAAAATAACTTGTTATGTTAATTCTACAATGAGTCAATAATCGCCAATAACTTGTACAATTAAAACTAATGATTTTCTTAAGACTGGCAAATTTGACTTTACTCTTTCTCATTAGTTGAGTTAAACGCTCACTATACAATTAACAACTTGTAGATGCAAAAAATTATAGTCACCTGTTCAGATTAAGACTGATAAAGACTTAAGATTTCCAACTATCGACTCGTTGTAAAATCAGTTTTGCCATTACTTAAAAAGTAACGATTCGAGACCTTTTCTATGCTGAAATAAGATCAGTCTAAAATATATTTGGTAAATGTTTACTTTAGTCTTTTCTTTTGCAATGTGTGTGTTGATGAAATTGAATAAGCTTATTCGATGCGTTTCTGCATGAAACGGTACACTTCAGTTCTTTTCTCTTCAATATTGATGGAATTAGACACACTCGAGTTTTCGTATGAAAAAAAATCTGGCTGTAGAAAAAATGTCGCTCTGTTTTGTAAAGCGAGATATTAATCGGTAAAATTGACAACTATTCAGGAATTCAGGTTAGGAAATCTGTCATGAAATAGTAAATATAATGTGAGCACACTAGCGCCAGTAAATCCATTTTTGGTTCGTATACTACGTGGCTACATCAATTTTCTAATTCTGTCGATAAAATCAGCACAAGCACAAAGCAGGACAGAAAATGTCGAAGATTGATGTGGTGCGAGTCTGTGCTCTACAAATTAAAACTATATAAAATTAGGCTTATTCGACGCATTTTTGCATGAAACTAAAGAATCTGGTAGAAAAAAGCGTCTCTCTGCCTCACGAATCGAGATATCAATCGTTGAAGTTAACTATTCAAGCTAGGAAATCTATTACGAAAATTTTTGTTTTATATAGAAATTTTCTTGTTAATAATTTTTTAACGAGTGACGGCTAAAACCTGTTGGAGGACACTCAGGATCATGACCTTAAAACATATGTCAAGATCATCAGGGCGTACTTCCTCCATATTTACTGATTTCTCATTTCTATGTGTTATGATCTAATTATAGCAATAAGGATCGGACACTATAATAAGGGACCAGATTAACTTAATAAACATCATTTATGTGAACAGTAAGTTTTATTATAAAATATTTTAAAACTTTCTTTTAAATCTTAAAATAAATTAAAAATAACTAGAGCTTTAGCATATTAAAATTTGATAAATTTCAGGCGTATCATGAAAATACAATACACATTATCTATACCTGCAAGCAAATATTAACAGGATCTTTTTAAAGTTTATACAATACTATTTTCAGCTATTAGAATCCAATTGTCTGATAATATATAACTCGTAACAATCATGTGAACGATTACTCATATTATTGCTTTAAATATAAAATTTCTATACATGTTTAATTTCTATATCTTTTGGGTAGATTTTTTTACTTATAAGTATTACATTGCTCTAATTTCAACAGATATACCTACTTAATGCCCATGTTTTTTAAATTAATTTTACGATAATAACAGTTTGAGAATCATGCTTTATAATTTTATATTACTTTATAATAGCATGAAAATATAATTATTCACAATAATAATATAATAATATAATTATTTAAAAAATTTTAATTTGAGAGTAATAAAAGTAATCGTTCATATAATCTTGTATAACAAACTATTAATAAAACTAAAAACTATTCGAATCTGAATCGAACCGAATCAGGTAAGATTCGATTCGATTTGAATTTATATGATTCAAATATAAACTATTCAAAAATTTCGAATCTAAGAGATTCGCAAATACAAATCACACATATCTTATATAAAATCTATATCTTACATATCTTATATAAAATCATTATCTTATATAATTTGTATAACTTATATCTTATATAAAATCATATTTTCCGCTAATAAGTCAAATATAAATCTTTTTTATTACCTACATATTGACATTCAAACTAGCAATAATTATGTTATTAATTAAAAGTGGCATTTCAACTATTCGATTTGATTCAAGATAAAATTTTGTCAATTCGGTCCAGTTCAGATTCGAATAAAAAAATAAAATTCGATTCGATTAGATTCAGTTTAAAAAATTCTGCTTGATTTGCACTTCTCTAAAAAAAAAGTGCTTGATTTGCACTTGGCTAAGTGAAATCCAGAAAGCTGAATATCGAAAAGAGATTTTGCAAGGAATTTTACAAATTTTGTCAGCTAAAAGATGATTTTGCTTTCTATCTATTAATATATCATCAATCATTTCTTATGATTAACAAGCAGTCACTGAATCAAGTCTACATAATTTTTTAAAATGCAAATATATGTTTAATGTATATATGTAAAAAGCACTTAAATGTTATTTGAAAAACTAGAGATTTACAGTATTAACGCAGATTTAACTTTTAATGATGACGTAGTATTCGTTTTCTTATAATTAAAGATTACGAACGTGTGACGTAATAATATTTTTTTATTTTTTCCAGTTTATATTAAAATAAATGTATACATAACTGCTTATATATTGCTCACAAAAAGGAACGATATCGAATGCGTGCGATGTTAGTATTATCATAAAAGTGATTAATAAGATATCTTTAAATATAATTTATATGTTTAATTAGTGCTGTACCAAAATTTTAGTTATAAAAAATATATAGCATTTTTACATTAAAAAATGTAATAAAGTTTATCTATTTGATTATTAATAAACAAGTATGTATTTTCATTTATTCGTATTATTTCATATAATCATAAGTATTGCTCACAATTTTATGATTATTGAACACTTCTAATAATGCGAATGTAAAGCTCGAACCAGAAATTGTTCAGATCATTCAAGTACGAGGACTATATATTTAAACCACAATTTTATACGGAATTTAGATACAATAGCAATGTAATATTATAAGCAAAACATACACACATAATATACAAGCAAAAATTGATTCTTCTCATTTTTAATTAAAACTAATTTCCGTTACAATTTTTCTTGCTGCCTCTACTGTGAATATTTGTACTTTTAACTACTGCGAGTCACAAGATCAAAGTAGTTCGTTTATTATTAGTCCGTAGTGCTTAAAATGTTAGAATTTTCAAATGTTTTGATTTTGATCTGTTAGGACAATTTGGCTTCATAATTTAAGTTCGCATATAAACTCTAATAATAAGAAAACAATAAATTCAAGATATCTTACATTATCGTAATAAATATAAATGTATAGTAATCTTAAGAACGTGTCCTTCTTATTTCATGTTATCATATATTTCATATATATTTTTTTATTTTATTAATATAATTAATAAAACAATTATTAAAAAGTAATTCATTTTTTTAATGAATTCTCTTGATACATTCTATTGCCAGAATTTGATTTATCAATTATATTTTGATAAATAGTACGAGATCATTATATTATATAGAATGCAATATATTTAATGAAATGAAAATGGAATTCCAATAATGATTATATTTTAACAGAGATAATTTGAAATATGTTTCATTGTTTCATTGTTTCATCATCAATGTTTATTATTCCTTGCTTGAATTCAATCACAAAAAATATTTAATTTATCTTATTATATAGAAAATTATTTCGAGTATAAAAATTTTAAAAGACTTTGTTAAAAATAAATATCAGATAGTTACTTAGATATTTTTAAGAAATTGTGTTGATATGTATAGTGTATGCGTGTTTATATGATTTTCATTAAAATAAGATTCAGAAACGTATCTATTGATTTGAATAAATGACATCTATATTAATTATCAGTTTTCAAAACTCATTGTTTTATTTAAATCTAACTCAACATAATCAATGTTACATGATTTAAATTCTCACTTAATATCATCAAAAATTTAAATCAAACAATGAAACATTGATTATGTTGAGTTAGATGTAAATAAGAGGAAATATTATAGAGTGGATACTGAATACTCTAAATACTCCTAAAATATTTTTAGGAGTAATTTCTCACATAAATTTGAAAAATTTATATGACCATGTATCTGAAATGGCTTAGTTTCAAAGATACAAGGTATCAAAGTTAAAAAAAAAATTTGTTTTTTCCAAGAAATTCCAAAATTACTTTGGTTATTTTAAATGTTTCATCAAAATAACCAGAATGAAATATCCTGGTTTTCAAAATTTTCGAAAAAATATGAAATTTTTTTCCAATTTTGACATCTTTAAAATTAAATCATTAGATATTAAGTTTTCATTTTGAATTTATGTGAGAAATCATCCCTAAAAATATTTTAAAGCATTTATCCACTCTGTATATTAATTATCAATACACATTTCCGTCTACAAAATTACTTTTTTAAACTTAAATGAACTAATAAATTATAAATGATTACAAATTCGATTTTTACATTAAATTTTATGGAATGTGCATGAAAACAGCTTTTTGTATAAAAATCTTTATTTTTAACGGCTAAAAGTAAAGTACGTGTTTCATTTTCCAATAATAAAGATACGAATGTATGTTGTATACATTCATGATTATATATATGTATATATAATCGTGAATGTAATATGTATATACGTAACGTATTATATTTTAATGAAAACAGTGGAATGTCTTGAAAACGAAGCAATTGTCATAAAAAATTCAAACAAAAGTTGTATTGTGCTTGGAAAGAGACAAATTAATGAAAAAATCAATTTTTGAAAAAATTTATTTTTTAAGATTACATGAAAGTCATTGCTATTTTTTTTTAAATAAAATTATATGATTTTTCTTATACAATATGATGACACTAATTATTCTGTATATAAAAGAATTGTTAAAATATGCTAGAATAACATAAAATATCTCGCCATTTATTTTGTTTATTTTGTTTATAAAATATCTCGTAAATTATTGATTTTTTTGTTATCTTATGCCTTAATATTTTTATATACAGAAGAACTATAATCATATTATGTAAAAAGAAATCATATAATTCCATTAAAAAAAATGGTGACCTTTAAATGTGACCTTAAAAAAATCAATTTTTTTGGAAATTATTTTTATCTATCCCCTTTTAGATTATATAACTTTTAAAAGGCGCCTTGTATATGTATATAATTATAAGTAAATGTATAAATAAAAAAAGTACATAATGCATTATATAGGACTACCTATTATATTTGGACTTTCCTCCATATACATAGCCTCCCAATCAGAAATGATAATGGAATCAACATCGAATGATGTCAAGGATTTATCTGTCAATTATCCCGAAATATAACAAAAAAAATGAAAGTATAATTTTAATATGTGCATAATTTTTAATCTACGTACTTTAACACAATCTTAGAATATTTCTTCAACTGTGCATAATTACTGTGAGAATACATATTTAAATGATAAAATTAATATGTATAACATAACTCATTGACATTTAATAATATCAAATTCATCAATTCATTTAATGTGTAAGGATCATGGATTGTGAAAAAGAAAGAAGATATCTGGAGGCAGCGTAATTTCTTATTTCAAAACAAAAAACAAATAGAAAAAACAAGTAGTCACAGATCTAATTTTTTACGTCATTTTATGGTTATCCTTTCATAATAAAGCGCGATATATTTCTAAAGTTTGTAGTCCTAATACAAAATATAGTGAAACATCATATACTTCTGTAAAATGCTTGTAAATAGCACTTACTTTTGGCATAAAATCGATATCAGAAAAAAATTATAGCAAAAAGTTTTGCATCTTGAAATATAATACAACCATTAATACACTGCACTTTAATCTCTCCCCTTCTTTTCTAATTCGCATTATTCCGTATGAATTGTATCCAGTTTCTTAACTTCATATATAAATCGTCACATTCTATTTTTGTGAAAAATTTATGCGCTAGTTTATTGTAATAATTGTAATATAAATTTCTCATTTAATTTATCATACGATGCGATGAATCGTAGAGGAGTTATTGGTGATATTTAAAGCCCTCAACTATTTTGATATTTTTTCTATTTATCAAAGAAATGAATTGTCTAATTTATTATTTTAAGAGGTAGGTCATTCCATTTCACTGTCGGAATATTCTATTTTCGTTGTAGTGCGATGTTTCCTTGAGTACCTTAATCCTAATATGTCCGCAATCTCTTCAATATGTGACAATACCTGAGATATAATAAGTTTAAAATAATGAACCAAATTAAAATAATGAACCTTTCGGTTCATTAATGTCAGGATTGGGAACATTACTTGTAAAAATAACGCGTTACCGTCACCATTATTTTTTATAAAAGATAATTCGTTACTGATATACGTAACTGATTTGAAAAAAAAATGTGTTATATCGTTATTTCAAAAATAACGATTCGTTATTTTTTTATTTTCTTGTAATGCTAAAATAAGACATTAGATTTTGAATTATTTATATAGACAAAAAGCAACCAGGAAAAGGTCGCGATTTATAGAGGGATATCACTGCTGTGTATATAAGATATATGCTATAGGTATTAAAGAATAGACTAGAAGCTGAGATAAAAGATCGAGGAATGATACCGGAAAGCCAGGCAAACTTCAGGAAAGAAAAGTTTTTTGACGGTTGATAATATTTTTGTGCTAAACCACATAATTTAGAGAGAGAAGGATGATAGGAGAAAGGTATATATGATGTTCGCGAATCATTTTCAAACCGATTTGTCAAGTTTTTCAAAGATTCAAAGATATTATATAGGATCATTCGTGACTTTTGCGGATTTTAGGCGCCAAATAAAATTTTTTTAAAAAGTGTTCCATTCGATTTTCAAGTATACAAATATTTTAAGACCTTAAATTTTTGTATTGCGTTAATTTTTTAAGAAAGAAGTGGCTCGCTTGACGAAAGACTTCCTGTGTGTATATGTACGTGTGTGTACTGACATACTTTTTAAATTATTATAAATATGTTTATAAATTATAAAGTTAAACACATAAAAACACATAAAAACACTTAAAAGTTTAATTACTGTAATTACTTTTTTACTTTACATATAATTTAATGAACGAAGGTGCTACCTTGACGTTGAGTCAGTACCCCATTTTCAATCGCGATTTTCTGCTAAACTGTTCGAGCACAAAAACTAGGACTAGAGTATATAATTAGCACATAAAAAACAATTTTGCCGTTTTTAAGGAGAAGTTGCTAGATTAATAATTCATAGCTCAAGTTACACATACATATATTATATAAAGATTAGCAGTGACTATCGAAATGCAGTTTAAGATATAAAATATAATATATTTTTTAACGTTCAAACTTCTGTTTAAATAAAATATTTCTATTCACACACACATACACGCACACATCAGAAATAATGCAATTTATTGAATAGATGTAAAAATAACATGCAATCAAAGTAAGGATAAAAAAGAATGTTTTCGTTATTGTTACTATAAAAATGTAACGATGTTACCATTACAGATAGAAAAAAAATAACGATTGTTACTAAAAAAAAGTAACCATGATCGTAATGACGTTACAAATAACATATTACTTCCCAATCCTGATTAATGTTACTCACATAATCTAACTGTTCCTTTGTGTGCGCAGCGGAAAGGCAAAATCTAATTCTACCTTCCATTAACGGCGTCGCTGGAAATCCAACACCAACAGTTGCAATGTTACGGCTTGTCAGAGTACGGATCACTGTACTGTGTTGAACATTGCAAAGAAAGGAAACCATATGAAATGGTACAAATTCAGATTTTGAAAATAATATTTTAACTCACTTACCCAATCTTAGAAAATAAGTAAACTAGCATAGGCACAACAGGCGAATCCTCGTTTCCAAAAATTATAACTCCGATCTGATTCAATCTACGTCTAAAGTATCTTGTATTCCTAGCTAACTGTTTGATACGTTTTTCACCAGCGTTGGTACCGTCCTCCCCCGCTATAATTCGCATCGAAGTGATGATTTGTTGCGTAACGGGAGGAGACATTGATACTGCGTACGTATGCGCGTGACCGTATATTCTTATGTGATTTATCAATGCCTAAAACATATATCTGATTGAAGATATACAGATATTTAATATAACAAAGCTGATGAATATTAAAATATTACTTTTGTTCCGGCTATATATCCGCCTGCTGAACCAAAGCTTTTTGTGAATGTTCCCATGAGTATGTCTACTTCGCGCGGATCAATGCCGTAATAATCGCAAACTCCTCTTCCGTGTTTTCCCATGGCTCCTGTGCTGTGCGCTTCGTCCACATACAGATAGGCCTGTTCGATAAAATATTTATATTACTCGTAATAAAAAAGGAAAGCAATTGATGATATTGATAATAAATTCATTGCGTCAGACATTTTAATGTTATTAGGGCAATTAGCATATATCGTGTTAAGAAGATTCTTATGCTACTTCTTAGTTAACAGATAGTTTAAATTCTTCAAATTGCATAAAATGATTAAAATAATAATATAAAATATTATTAATAAAATTGTTAATGCATTACACACAATCATTGTTAATTTTGTATGTTATTGAATCTTAAATTAATAAAATAAAAGTTATAGGACGCTTTGAGCAGTCCTATAACTTTTAAGCTTCATCAGTATGCTTGAGATTATATGTATAGCTAATGCTGGGTCTATTTTATTTACGTCTATGGATATTTCACTCTGTCAGTTAACGACATATGAATAGCTCTGTTGTTGTCGATTGTCATTTGTTTGAAATGCTGGCTATGTGAGGTGTACACAAGATATGTACGAAAAACTTTGTACCTCTAAAAGAAAAATACCGCAAATTCATCTACATGTACATACGTTTATTTTATAATGTCACGTCTGCTGCGCGAACTATCGTACTCCTGTACATGTAAACGCCTTCGCGACAATTTTGCACGCGAAATAACATTGTTTTTTTTTTTTTTACTAAAAAGGAACTTTATACAATACGAGCAAAACCTGTCAGTTTCTCTTTCGAACCGTAACCAGCGCTTCAGATCGATCCATCTCTTTTTTTTCTCTCAATCTTCACGTAAGACGCAATATATGGGGAAGCAATATTTTAAGAGCGTAATAATGTGTTCAATATTCTGAGAAAAGCATCTATTATATAGAAAAAATACCTTCTACTAATGTATAACTTGGAATGTCATTCGCACTGTAAAACTTTTATTTCGAATTTGGAGGTACTACGCGATGTAAGATTAAGAGTATAACATCGTAGATATTATTTTAAAAGTAATAAGTGTTTA
>NW_017304248.1:355910-360064 GCF_001594115.1 Trachymyrmex septentrionalis | reverse complement strand
ACGAGCAATAAATAGATTTGATTTTCTAATTCAGTGCTCCTGTATGTTCAGTGCAACTGTATGTTAAATTACTTTATTAAGTTCAGACAATGATCTGAAGGTTTCGATTTAAATTAATGTAATTACAGTTACTTTTACGAACTTTATATTTTTTTTTTAGCTCTAACATCTCAGGTAAGTGGACGATTGAACCCTCCATAGAGTAAACACCCTCAACAATGATAACTATCTTCTTCCAAGGCTTGCCAGTCTTCGGCTGCCCGAAAACAATAGCTTTCTTCAAACATTCCTCCAAGTGTTTTACATCTATAATGAACAATGACTTTGTTGTACTTTCAAAAAAAGATAATTGCGTTGTAAATGAATATTGCGTAATATACGTACTATTATGCTTGAAGATCTGTATTACTGCATCAGACAGTCGCAGTCCAAGAATGAGTGATGCATGATTCTTCTCATCGCTAAGAACTAAACAGCCTTTACTGACTAAAGAAGGTAAGTTTAAAGAATTTGTGGCAAATCCCATTCCAAATACTATGGCATCTTCTACTCCCAAAAATTTTGCAGTCAATTTTTCGAGTTCATCATGTATCGGCATATTTCCTTAGTGCAAAAAGATTCAATTTCTTTTGATTACATATGAATCTGATTTAAAAAAATTAATATAATTTTTTTTTAATAAACCATGTGGCAGACCAACATCATTAAATTAAAAACTTGACTGTTAAAAATCAAATTTTTTAACAGTCAAGTTCGAAACTTTCAATTTGATATAAAAGTTCATCTACAAATTAATTCATAAACTAGTAAGATCAAAGACTAATAAAATCACATATAACACATTAAAAATAAATTTTTTTTACTGTATTAAGTTGCGTTCAAGAATACACACCGAGTGTCTCTAAGTATCTCTACTTGTTATTCACTAAAAAAATGTTAAACAAGGATAAATTGATACTTGGAGGCATTCAATGTGTATTCTCGAATTATTTTATTATTTCATATAATTATCACTCGAAATGTATAAAATATATAAATAAAATTGAATCAAATCACATAAGATTCGATTCGATTTTGATTGAAATCTCTGTAATTAATCTATTTTTCTTAGAAATAGAATTTATGATACAATTATGTATATAGCCTCGATCGACATTTTTAAATATTCTATTATGGTTCTGTTATTTGCTAAGAGAAATTAAATAATATTACCTAAATAATAATTCTTACAAACTTAAATAATAATGTTTTTTTTTTCCTCAAGTTATTTACCTAATTCAAGTCGCGTACTGCAACTGGCACAACCAAACTTCCGAAGTGTTTTGATGCTCTCGTCGGCGCACTTACCACTCGCTTCAGCGAACCCTAAATAATTGTAAGAGCCCAAATTTATACATTGCGTTTCAGTTCCAGTAAATCTGTCAAAATTAAAAAAATAGGGATTTCAATTCTATTGATATGTGGCAATTATGGCTTTCATACGTAGTCAAACATACTGAAATGTCCATCCATAATCGTGAGTTACTCGATCTTTTAATGTGACTCTTGCACCAGGAACAGAACAAATCGGCCTATTCCAACAATCTCTGACTCTTCTATAGACATACTTGAGATAAAACTTTTCGAAATTATCATAGAGCGGAGCATATCCCTAAAAACACATATTTCACTAAAAAGATATTTAAATATTATGTGAAAAATAAGATGTAATTGTTCATATAAAATTGATAAATACATTAAAAAAAAATTTTTCTTACACGTATACATAAAAAAAAAGATTGTTAAGTTTAATATAACAAAAATAACTAATTCCACGTAACAAAAATTATTTTCTGATAGAATGTATAGAATAAATAGAATGTCATAGGATATTTTTAATTAATATCGTGTAAATTTTCTATATATATTAATAGTATATAACACTTTTATTTACTCACTTTCGATATTTATAGGAATCTTTGATATGTTACCATTATTGATATTGAATATATAGCTTAAAATTTTGAGTTCTTATTTTAAATTCATTTTTCTTTACTTTTCATACTTTAATTTCATTAATATTTAATAAAATATAAATGACCGCCGTACTTCTCTATTTTTTTCAGTGGCAATCTTCGGAATAAAGAATAGTTGATTAATAAATCCCAGGAACATGAGAATATAAAAACCAAAGTGTGTAAGTGCCGCTGTGATGAACGAAACTTTTTCAAAGGATTCCTTTGACCGTGATGTTTTTTGTAATTCCGCTTTTGTTGAACCATGGGCAGACTGCAATAAATTTCTACGCTGAATTACACAATTTATGAAGATATTATTGATTGATATCTGCTCAAATTTTCAAAACGTAAAAAAGTTTATTCTATTTTTTAAATAAAATTTATTCTTTTTTTAATTTCCTTGATTTTCTATATAATCTCATTAAAAATTTCTCAAGTACTTTTAAATGGAAATTTAAAATACTTAAATAAGTAAATAAATGCAATTATGTGGATTTCTTAATTTCTTCTATTTCTTGTTTCTTTATTATACCACCGACTTTATACTCCATCGAGAATAAAAGATATTAAAGTTATCCGTTTCAAAATCATGTTTCAAAAAAAGTATTGAAAAAAAAAAAATAAAAAACATTGATAATATAAAATATAATTTACTTTGTGTAACATATATTTTCATTATTTTATTTTTTTTAATATTACAAAAAAATGAAATGTCACGATGTTCAATACATTTATTTATTAATAGCATCAACTAATTCGCGGTAAATATAACACACAACATATGGTACGCAATAACTCTTTAAAATAAAACAACTTATACATAAATCTAAATAAATATATCTAAAAATATATAAGTATCACAAACACGAAACTCTATAAACTATATGCAGAGTGTCTCGAATTTAAGTGACCAAACGTCAGGAGTACGGAAATCGATAAAATAAAAAAAAAGTCCTTTAGAGATATGCTCATTTTTGCTTCATTTTAGAGAAAATCGCAAAAAAGACAAACTATATCATCATGGTTTGAGGCACAGAGCATGTGTATAATTTATTTTTTATTGTTTTTCTGAACTGACTCTAAATAACTCGTCCATAGAACAATTTACGATCTTTAAAATCGATCTTTTGCATTTTTTTGTATGACTAATGGTTCGACAATATAATAATCTGAATGTTCGCATGAGTTATGTTTTTTATGACGTTATTTTCTGCAAATTATAAGCATTAATAACTTCACAAAAAAAAAAAAATAAAATAATGTTTCAAAAGTTCCTGATTTGACGTGGAATGTCTCATAGATTGTAAGTATACTAATAAAGTCATTTTAAGGAGAGAACATGTAAAATATTAACTTATTTTCAATGGTATAAATTAGTACAAATTCAGTTGTGTTAATTTTTGCTCTTGTGTCATCTTTTTTAATGGTCCTGCCAGCTTAAATATTAAACTAGCAGCGCTACTGTTTCCTTGGAAATGACACATAATATAGAATTGTTTTTGGTAGTACAAAATAGTATAAATTCTTCAATCTTATTGATTTCTGATATTATTTTTCTTTTTTTCTTTTATTTTGAATTGGTCTTGCCAGCTTAATATTAAGTCAGCACTGCCACGATTTTTTCGAAATGGCATGCGATTCAAAATGAGTACTAAAAATTTCGACAAGATTTGATTCTACTGATTTGGTTCCTGCTAACTTTATAGAGCTAAGAAATTGACAATCACAGTCGATTATTCTTCTCATGTTCAACCATGACTGGTCAATTTCTTACCGCTTAAGACTTAAAGCTTAAGTAACGATTTATTCTACAATGTGTGGTACACTCACAATAATACCATCCAAAGTTAGAGAGCGCATCACGCGCTCGATGGCGATATTTACTCTGGCTAGTAAAAAGTAATTTTGTCTGCGCCTGTCCATAGGCCGCACATACACGCGGAAAAAATAAGTACAGATAATGCAGCTTGTTAGATATACTTATAAATTCCTTTCAATTCACACGACGGATTGATAAATGTTTATGAAAATTGCATTTTCGCAGCTTTATCTTCCAAACTAAACTAAAATATTATAACATTTTTTCATAATATCCGTTACATAGTCCTTCATCGCGTTTTATTAACTCGATTTTTATTAACAATCGCCTTTCCTGAT
>NW_017304248.1:354587-355621 GCF_001594115.1 Trachymyrmex septentrionalis | reverse complement strand
ACGGATTGATAAATGTTTATGAAAATTGCATTTTCGCAGCTTTATCTTCCAAACTAAACTAAAATATTATAACATTTTTTCATAATATCCGTTACATAGTCCTTCATCGCGTTTTATTAACTCGATTTTTATTAACAATCGCCTTTCCTGATAATTTAAATTTTTTGGGAATATAACACTAAAACAGTATAGTCAAAGTTCATTTTACTTTTATAAATAAATTAAACATATAGTGTGTACATAAATTATATAAACATGTAGTAGGCACAATTATTTTGTTAAAACATTCTTATTATTTATCTTTTAATTTTTTCATATCAAAAACAGAATTTTTAAATATAATTATAGCAAGAATATGTAATTTATTTTATTTTTAAAGGTGTCAGGGACCTTATAAATTGATATATTCAAGAGTAACATAAATATGTAAATTACGACTTTACATTTGCAATCATCGATCCCACAAAAATCTTTATATGTATACCTAAAGATTCGACAAAATATTTTTTAAAAATGCGCAACAAAGGAAAAATCTTAAATTTTTTTAGTTATGTATATATACATTCATCTCTTGCTTTTTTCAAATGATGTACTGAAAGAAAAGATTGGTTGCTGCAACAGTTTAGATAGTAAAATATAGCATTTTTAATTGGCTGCAGCAACCAATCTTTTCTTTCAGTGCGGCTAATTCATTTATGTTATATTCAAATACAATAGTAGCAGTCTACGCTATATATTCCATAAAAAATTCTATAATCTAGATTCTTGATGGCATAGTTTCTCGTTTCATAATAATTACATTAAATTGACACATTTGTTCAACTTTTCGACTATGAACAAGTCAGAGCATGCTTCAAATAGTGCAATTAATATATCTAATCTTCTTCCTTTATTTTCTGCACGCAACATTAATTTCTTTACTTATTACGTTTTATCTTTCTTGCTTATTGATTTAATTACATCACTATCAAGTGTTAGAATATTTGTAAGATCTGTTCAATTGTGAAATCTGTTCAAAAAATTGTGAAATCTGT
>NW_017304248.1:310041-354487 GCF_001594115.1 Trachymyrmex septentrionalis | reverse complement strand
TATCAAAAACAGAATTTTTAAATATAATTATAGCAAGAATATGTAATTTATTTTATTTTTAAAGGTGTCAGGGACCTTATAAATTGATATATTCAAGAGTAACATAAATATGTAAATTACGACTTTACATTTGCAATCATCGATCCCACAAAAATCTTTATATGTATACCTAAAGATTCGACAAAATATTTTTTAAAAATGCGCAACAAAGGAAAAATCTTAAATTTTTTTAGTTATGTATATATACATTCATCTCTTGCTTTTTTCAAATGATGTACTGAAAGAAAAGATTGGTTGCTGCAACAGTTTAGATAGTAAAATATAGCATTTTTAATTGGCTGCAGCAACCAATCTTTTCTTTCAGTGCGGCTAATTCATTTATGTTATATTCAAATACAATAGTAGCAGTCTACGCTATATATTCCATAAAAAATTCTATAATCTAGATTCTTGATGGCATAGTTTCTCGTTTCATAATAATTACATTAAATTGACACATTTGTTCAACTTTTCGACTATGAACAAGTCAGAGCATGCTTCAAATAGTGCAATTAATATATCTAATCTTCTTCCTTTATTTTCTGCACGCAACATTAATTTCTTTACTTATTACGTTTTATCTTTCTTGCTTATTGATTTAATTACATCACTATCAAGTGTTAGAATATTTGTAAGATCTGTTCAATTGTGAAATCTGTTCAAAAAATACTTTTTTAACATTCTTTTCACGTTCCAAATCAATTATATCAGCACAAAATTCTGTACGTATGCTTTTTTATCATCAATTATTGGAAAGGAAAAAATTAAGATATTTAGGATTCGTTCGGGGAAAATGCTATTAAAGCTATTTACATTATTTTATCTTTTATTCACGAAATAAAGATAGAATGACAGATAGCACTTATAACGTATCCTCTAACGCAATCTTAACATGTCATCTTAATCTAAAAAATTGATTACGGCACTGATAGCGATTTCTGCGAGCATGGCGGATCACTTATCACATTTCACGGACAAGTAAGCAACCTCGTGGTCACATCTCAAAGTAGTCTGTCGTGTTTAAAAAAGCGAGTTAGTCGTTCATATTTTATACTATTAATAAGAAATAAATTCTATGATCACATGATAATGCTTGCACTATTATAAAACGATAATGTTAATTAACCGTTTCGACTGTTGCATATCAGGTCTGGAAAAAACCCAATTTTTTAAATCTACTGCAGTAGAGTTTTATTGGATTAAAAAAAATAAAACTTGATTATTTTTTTCAATTAATATTTACTTTACGTTATATTTATTATTAATTACTAAAAAATAAAATTGCTAAGTAAATTTTTCTTATTTTTTTTGTAAATTTTTAGTATTACCAATCGTGATTAGCCTGTAATTGTAAAAAATGGTACGTCTTAAATAATTATGTATGAAGCTGATGTCTCATTTGATGGAAACTTTTTAATTAAATACTGAGAATTCTGAGTTTATTTTCAATAGTTCCCTAACATTATATAGGCTAAACAAATAATTCTGGTCATTAAGTGTAAATAAAACATTAGATTCACGCAACGCTCACTTTGTCTAACGAAGGTCATAGTATAAGATTTTAAAAGATACATAATTCTAAAACGATTAACATTGCTAATTTAATTTTTAAATAATTTTTTTTCATAAAAAGTGATAGAATATCTGAAGATAAATATTCAGAACTCTCAATATTTAATGAGTTTCCACCAAATGAGAGACCAGCTTCACATACATCTTAAATAATTTTTACTATAGTTAGTTAACCATTATTGTAATAAAGTTTGTGAATAAAATCTTTTTTTTTTACTGAAAACAACCATATAGACTGCCCAAGATTAGATGACAGTCAATTTTATAATCACTTTAAATCGATATGTTTTTAGAATATGTTTGCGAATATATTTTTTATGTAGGTAGAGTTACATATGTGTTTTAAAAAAGACTACAAAGTATAAAAACTTTGTTACAAAAACAAATTATGTATTTTATGATTAAAACTTGTATCAATATTTATGCAATTACTGCAATTATTATATAGAACTAAGATATCTATAACTAACTATATCGAAATAAGATTAGAACTAAGATTAAAATAAAAACTATTTATTTGTATTTTTTTTTATCCATAAAAAATATATTACTAGCCAATGTATGACAATCAATCCCGAATATGTACAGAGTTAATTGTCACATTTTCGCAGCTTCATTTAAAATTAAATAACTTATTTGTACGATAATTCAAGAGTAATATTTTTTCCAATACCTAAGGGAGAGAAATATTGTAAGTATATTACACACATAGTTTCAAATCCACTTTTTTCTAAAAATCATTATTCAAAAACCATGACTGATAATCAGTCTCTTCTACATTATGTATTTTAATAATAGACAATGAACAACATTATGTGAATAAACAGATGTATAGAATTAAATAATTTATGTAAATTTAAAAGTATGATATAAATATTTCATAAACGATCGGTAAAATAATATACATAAAATAAGATAATGTGCAAAATATCAAATGTGACAATATTAATATTAGATATTTTATCAATCAAAATATTTAAGTTAAGTTTATCTTTAGTCTTATTCCTAAATTTAATATTATTAATTTCATATAATCTTTGCAGCATAAATAATAAAAAAGTGTCGAATTCATCAAAGTCCCAAGTAATTTAATCTATAATCAACTCGTCATAATGTCTGTAGTATTTTATTAATTAACATAAGAAATATTCTTTTGTCTGACATGTAAAAGATAAAATAAAATTACGGATTGATGAATTATGTGCTATAAGCAATCTTGTCAGCTGAATTAATTAATTAATTTAAATTAATTTCGACAACAATCATCGTAAAAACTTCAATAAAATTGTGATTAATTTAATCAACAATTAATTTAATTAACTTATCATGGAATGCCTATATTATCTTGTTACAAAATACAAATTATTAATTTGTCAATTGTTTAATGTGTAAAGAAAAAGATTAGATTAGGGTTATTATCGAATTCGATTGAACGCATTCAGTTACGATTATCTTTGTGTTTGAACGAGCTCTAAGCCCGTTCTACAATAAAGTCGCAAGTCATAAGTTGTAAGAAATTAACCAATCATAGTTATTTTTTCATATTCAACTGTAATTGGCCAGTTTCTGGTAGAACAAGCATTATGTTTGTCTACAATACACGGAATAAGTAAGAGTAAAAAATTGACCAATCACAGTCGATTATTATTCTCACATTCGACTGTGATTGATCAATTTCTTACTCTTAGGGTTACTTCAACCAACTCCGATTAACTTCAATCGATTAGAGTTGACAAATCGCATCTTTCAAATCAAATGACAAATACGATTGGTCAATTCCAATAGATTAATTGTCGATCAAAGTTAATCGGAGTTAGTCAAAATGACTTCGTTTCCTGTGTATTTTAAACAACACATTATCGAAAATTGTTGTATCATTATATATTGTTGCGCAGCTTTTTTATCATACAAAATAATTGCACAACGACACATAACGACACCGACAATTATCGGTAGATGTGTACAAAGACTATATAGTCCAAAATTTACTGCTAGTATTAAAAATTTATAGCTTACGTTACGGGCACTATAGATTTTCAGTACTGACATTAAATTTCGGAACACAGTCAGAATAGCACCTCTGACCTCTGATGCACAAATTAAAATCTGTCGTACACAGGTCGACATAAAGATGTATTTAAAATACAGAAACAAATTAAATCATCAATACCCTGTATTGTGCTGTTAGATAATAAATGTATTTTATAATTTGAAATATTTACACTTTACTTTTACCCTTAGATTAAATCAATATACAATAACTTTAATACATATCTAAGAAATGAAATGATCTCTTTTTTATTTCATTAAATGAATTAAATCAGTGTACAATGACTTTAATACGCATCCAAGCAATTAAATTTTTATTCCACATTGATTGAATTAAATCATCGAATAAAGTAATGAAAATTTTTATTTTATTTTTTGAAGCAAACTGTATACTTCAAAGTCAATTAATGAAGTGTATCTCGCGAAGAAAAGGAAGTGGAGTAATTCGCAACATTGATAACGGTCCATGTCACTGATTGTGAGTGAAGAAAAGGGTGACGTGACACGACTAAACGCGATTGGACACCGTGTGATACGGCGAACGTGAGATCAAAGAAACCGATGGGATCATATAACGCCCGAGCATCATTATATCGCTTACTTACGTATACGTGACCGTTACTTGGCAGAGTGTAACCGTTGATTTTGCCGGTATCCATAACGCCGGGCGAGGTTAAGCCATTCCGCAGTGTCTTCCCTTCGAGATTCGACGACGTTGTCTCACCGCATGTACCGACACGCAACCTCATGGTGGTCGTTGTCGCCATCCTCATCGGCTCGATTATCCACACTAGATAGCTAAGCGACTTAAGAAATTCCAGCAACCGGATAACGATGATTTCGCGCTACAGACTCGAGTCACTCGAGCCGAGAGCCACTGAACCAATAGCACGATAGGACTATAGGACTAGATACGACGTCGAACGTCGGAGCAAGTCGGAGCAAATACTTGTCGCTATCACACCACTCCGACATCCGCACCACGCTACATTTCACTCCCCCACTGACGGTACTGACCACCACTGTTGACCACTGACCACCACCCTTTCAGCTGACTCCAGCCAGTCCAGCCGCGGTGACAACGTCACGCATGCGCGCCTGCGCGTGCTAGAAATCTGAAAGATTAAAGGCCCGTTTACATAGAACTACAGAAGTCATACATAGTCCTTCCTTATTTTAAGGATGAAGGAAGCCTCCATGAAGGATTCCTCGATTCTCGAAGGCCTTCTTGTGTTTCATAAATGGATCTCAAATCTGCCTTCCCGAAGGAAGGAATATTTTAGGGATTTTAGTAACCTACTGAAGGCAGCATGTTATAATATATAGTATATGCAAAAAGCATGCCTAATATCATGAATTACGAATAATAAAGACATTGTTAATTAAATAAAGTCGTGATTAAGCATTTTTCAACAATAATGGACCGCTACCGTAGAGTCATAAGTGATAAAATATCGATAGCTACAATAGCACTTACTCACTTCAATGTAAAATATCGATAAAATATCGATAGCTACAATAGCACTTACTTCGTCGTAAAATATCGATAAAATATCAATAGCACTAGGATTGCGATGCGAATGAATCTAGTGAGTTTTGCGAGAAATTTTGATAAAGTAAAAAAAGGATGAAAAAGGAAAGAAGTTTAGGTGGTAACCGTGGTAACCATGGCAATGTTAGGTAACTTACTTATTTCATGTATGCGCATTCCATTTTAGTCAACACTAACAACAAAGGTGCCGACAGAGAGTTGCGTTGCTATATAAACTGTATCTCAGGTTTCTCTTTGGTTATACTATCCGTGTGTGAGTTGTGTGTGGGTGCTTTCTAATTATTTAACACATCTTGACACATTAATTCAAAATAATTCACATATTTTCAGTATTAATAAATAATTTAACCCTTTTTAATTACATATTCTTTATCACGACAATCTCATAACCTTAAAAGAATTTACTTATTTATTAACATTGAAAATATATGAAAACCGATTTGCACTTAATTGCACCAATTGCTGTAATCGTCGACACAACTGACTAGTAGCCCTTGGGCTGAATATGGATGTGTAGAGTATACTTTATTCAAACGCTCCGAAGAGGTGTAAATCTAATCGTGCAACCTCCTGCATGCAGTACATCTTGGATAATACGGACACCGATAGTACTGAAACTTTGAAGTCTCATAACTCAGGGAGATCTAAACTAGAAAGGGTTTGTAATCAACATTTCGAGAATATTTTGATGTCAGCTACAAGAATATGCAATAAAACATATAGATTCCCACTTAAAACATTTAAGTCGACTTTGACACGACCTTCACGACGTCTCCTAAGGTCAATTGCATATGCCCATGTAATACGTTACTTGATCCCCAACATCTTTTGTCTGAAACATTTCTCAAAATAACCACTTCTCTCATTTTTAAATGGGATGGTTTGAAACTGGTACGTAGATAATAATATTCTCTATTAATTACTTATAATTAATTTCTGATGAAGTTTACTTTTATAGATTTCTAAGCTAACTTAATTTTATACAATGCAAAATTTGAAAATTGTGAAATATTATAGCATTACAAATATGCATATTTATTTATGTTGCATTTAAAAATGTATATTAAAAAATTATATATTTCATAATGTATTATCCAAATATTCCAAATATTTATGTTGATAATTGCAAATTTATATCAATTGTTATCATCATTCTTTAATTATCTCTGGACTTTATTAATTAGCCATGAAAATTTTTCTAGGACCTTTAATAGTTTAATAGTACGTTGAGTTAAGTTACTGATCGTAACAACACCTTATCTGGGCCTCAACTTCTTGAAAAGAAACGTATACGAATAACTAGGTAAATACTACAGTATACGTAACGTGTATTATAGTATTTCCCTAGTTCGTATATGTTTCTTGTCAAGAATGGGGGCCCTGTTTAGCCGGCGAAACGAACCAAAACGAACGGTAAAAATCAAACGCAACGGTTGCTGCTCAGTTCGGCTGGTTCGGCTGGATATGGTAGGGATGGATAGCATCCGTGCGATTGGTTCACTGTCAGAGCAACGGGAGAGGGCAACCCCTTCGCGAGGGAAGTGCATCTCATGACCAAATCTACCCGTCTACATCGATTGTATCAAACACAACCTGTTTCAAGCACAACCTACGTTTAGCCTGAATACTAACATTTCGACGTTACTGTTTCGTATTTAATACAGTTCGCGGTCGAATTTTTTCCAGTTTCTACCCTACTAAGGTTTTGCCTCGTCACGCTTCTCACCGTCCTTAATTCCGTCAGCTGGTCAATGACGGCGCATATGATAAGTAAGTAGGTATAGGTAGTTGGTATTAGTGAGCGTTCGCGTATATTTCGTGAAGTAACAAAAAGAGGGTGTAGCGAGAGAGTAGAGGCAGTGGTGACTAACAGTGACTAAAGGCAGTGGTGAGTCAGGACGGCAAGGACATCGGATGTGCCCCACTGAGGAATTGCGACGGCACCAACAAGAGCAGCGGCAGGTGGGAGTAGCGCCGCTCCTCGTATCTGACTTTTATGAGAGTAGGGAGCGTCGCGCAATATTCCGCGCAACCAACATCGTGTGGGGATCGAAGCTCTAACGGCTACTGGCCAATTCGTGTAGATCCAGTGAGTCATCGTCAAGCACACAAATCGCTCTTATCTCGTTAAACCCGAAGATGGACCCGCGGATTCAGGACGATCTCAACGACGTCCTTCTTAAAAGGGATCACGATTCCGTCGACGATTTCGAGCATCTCGGCCACGACGGCTCTCCAGACGATCGTTCGGAGCAGCAGCAGCAGCATCATCATCATCAACAATCGCCACCACAATCAATTGACACGCCACGTGTCGATGATCTGCTACACATCGGTGATTCTTTTCATCCACTGGACTCAGCATTACCCAGCGCGCTTCTTCACGCCGAAGCGAAACCCGTACCGGCGACACCGCCGCCTTCCGCGGACTTCGATAAGTGCGCGGCCATGGCGCAGTCGTCGGATCCGTTCCAGCAGCCGCTGGACCCGGTCGATCCCAAGCTAGCCAGCATGGCATTCGTCGAGACCGAGCGGATTTATCATCATCAACTTCATGATGATGACGATGACGACGATGACAACAATGATGACAACGAGCAGGAAGAGATACTTCTCCAACCGCCGTTGTTATCGACCTCGACTACGACTACGACCGTTCAATCTGATAGCGACCTTTTACTGTCATCATCGATGAAACCTGTCGACAGCAAGGTTCAACCGATCGAGGAACGCGAGGATATACTGTTTACCGATTATGGAAAACAATATGAGCGCGATGTCCCTCCATTGAGCAGCATCAATACCGACGATTTTATGCAAAACATCAAGTCGTCGATGCTGCCGGCACCAGAAAAATCACCACTGATAGACTTCCTTGGAGATGACAGCGAGTTATTGAAGGAGAACAAAGTTATGAATATTACGGATGATGACTCATGGAATGTGATGGAGAAAATAGATCTGAAGCGGGAACAAGCGAAGATATTCGAACCGCCAACGAAACCGCTGCCTCCATTACCTAGGGAGGCGCAACTCTTGGAGAAGGCACATCAGGACGTGTACGAAACATCGAGTGACTTCTTAATCGCGGAGACTACGAAGCCGTCACCGCCGCTGCCGCAGCAGACAACCGATTCGAAGCAGGAGAGTATCAAACGGCGCGAAATACCAAAGCCCAAAGAAACCGATCATGTCTCCACTCGCCCAATCAGCAAGAAGCAAGAAATTGAAATCGCGCCAAAGGAAATTTTCCGAGATATGGGATTAGGTGAGTGCAACAGAATTTTCCCCTTCCATTTTATTTTAGCAACAAACTTACCTATGCAAGACTAAGGTGATTACTAGCTGAGAATCACTTAATTATCAATTCTATCTATTATATTCTATCTATTCTTTGAAAAATTAAACTTGAAGTACTTGAATTTCACCATAATAGATTAACGAACATTTTCTCAGCCAATGATTTCGTAGACATGATATTAACATGTTATTTATACATATAAGATGTTCATATAATTGATGTGCTAATTCCTGTTTATAACTATAATCTAATTTTAATTAGATTGTATATGTCAAGTCTTTTTCAGTTATTTGATTCTGATAAGAAATATTCAACAAATTAAATATTAAACAAATGAAAGTCTAAAAAATGTTATCAAAAAATTTAACAGAAAACAACAGTTGCAAATTGACATAATATATTATATATGATAATATAATTACATTAAGTTAACAGTCTTTACTGTAAGGAGGAAAAGACAAATTTTACTATGGATAATTTGAAAAACTTGAAAATTTTACAAAATTGGAAGAAATGATGGCTTAAATATGTGGAAGAATTCCGTATGGCTAATATGAATCTCGTACTTGATATTCATAAACCAAATATCTTGACGAGAATATGTTAATTAATTTAGTGTTGATGCACGAACCCGACCATGCTTGGAAGTACTTCCGCTTGGTTACAACGTCTGCCATTTACGTCATATTCGCTTATAGATATCTTTCGTATGTTGTGTACACGATTAAAATAGCTATTACCTGCGTTTTTTTTCTACATAATGCTACGCTCTAATTAACAACTAAGAAACAATCCATTCCACGAAGGGTGTCGACGCGCGGAAAATTGATGTCGGTAACTGCAAGTTTCAATCAGTTAGGAAACGATTTATAAAAATTGCAAATCGGTAAAAATAACAATTGTGTGAACGACTTTCGTAGGAAATTGAAATTTCGAAATTGGGTTATTTGCATTCATACCTTTTAAACGATAATAACTGGTTAATCCTTTTTAAGGCCAGAACTATTGATTATTTTATGTCTATAACAATCAATTGAAATTTATGTTATAAAATTATAATATTATTACTAAATTCGTTTTTTTTTTTTGTAACTGTTATAGTTTACCTAGGCAAACATACATAACCGCATAAACGTATACCTAAGAAAATTATTAGCTTTATTTTATTATAAAGATGCACGTAAATGTGATTAGATTATTTTTTTATACATACGTTTATGCGACTGCAAGTTTATTTGGATATACCTGTAAGGGTACGAGCACATTTTTGCATAATGCATAATACGTAAGATAATGGACCAATCGAAGTCCTTCATTTTCTTCTTTTTCACGAAATAAAAGACTAATTGATTCATTTTCTTATGCTTTATGCATTATGCAAAGTATTTCAAAGGTCTATGCTCTAACTTTAAGTTATCACGCACAAAATTGAGGTCACTGGACTAATGAGCATCATTAATATCTAATATAATATGCTATATTGATTTACATAAGATATTCATTAGTTCTATATTCACTAGCTTTAAGAAGTGTTTATACATTGGCCGTAAAGTGTTAACTTATGCCATAATCGATAAATTCAATATAATTAACGCAAATTTAATCTATATCCAGACAAATTTGCATGTATGTATAGCTGTATATACGTATGTATAAAGATAAATATCCAATCGCATTTTATATGCGATTATTTGTTAATCTTGACAAGTAATAATGTTTGTTTTTTATCTTAAAGATATTTTTCTTTACTCAAATAACATACAAGTAAATAAAAGAAGTGCTAATGAGAGTCAGCGTGGCTAAACTGCAAATTATTACGAAAAAATTAATACTCAGTAGTTATTATAATGTCTCCTTTTTATTTTAACGTTTCAAATTTTTGGAGTCCTCCTCAGCAATGTAGATACAATTCGAATTGAAAGCTCACATATCTATAAAGATCAAGTCACTTATAAATTGTCAAAGATGAATTCAAATAAAGAAGACTTCATAATTCTATAAACTACTGAGTATTAATTTTTTCATAATATTCTGCACCGTTTAGCCGTACTGATTCTCGTTAGCTCTGCTTTTATTTATTTGTACATTATTTTAAAATTTGAGAATCTGTTTGTAATTATTATTGTTTTACTCAAATAATAATTCGTTAAATAATTTAAAAATCATTTTTCTAAACAAAATAAATATTTATTAAAGTTAAATATATATTTAATTTCTATATAATTTATGTAATTAATTTTCACGCGATTCAACATTTAAATTGAGAATTTTTATTTTGAATACTTGCTTATTATTTGGAACGGTAAGCGTTTCCGCGTTCTGCGAGGGCCTAGTTGAATAACTATCGAATATCGAATTAACAAAGAAATGTGCGATTACTTGACACTCGCAAAGCTCATAGAATGATTTTGTCCTTGTTGTTTATCAAATGTTAAACAAGGACAAATAATGCTTGCGAGCTATATGTATGTATATCCGACTTATATAGCTCAAGTAGTTAGAATATTAGATTTACCACCCCAAAATCTTATGTTCGAATTTCGTTGACGTTTTTGAAAATTATAAAATTAAAGCGACTATAATTAATAAAATTTATGTGTAACGTTGTCATCAACAAAAGAAAAATGTTAAAAAAATATTTTTAAAAATATTAAATTTATCTATAAAAAAATATTAAAATATTAAAAAAGATATTAAATTTATTTAGTAATTTAATAAACTTAATCTTTTTTTTTTCGTTTAAAAACATTTTTTAAAAAAATCTGTATTAATTTACATAATCTCGCAAAGAAATTAAGCGAGTTTATCTGTTGGAGCCTCATTGTGTCATACTTATATTATAATTTACATAATATACTGCAAGATTCAAATAAATAATGTCATGTTAAAAAAAATTATTTTTTTAAATCCATTAAAATTTTTTTTGAAATTAAGATATTTTTCCAGTGTATAATTTTTAAATAAACAAATATAGTGTATAATTTTGAATAATGTAGTTTACAAACTATTAGAAAAGAAAAAGATTACTCCTAGTAATTTAGTATGCAGTATGTAACTACTTATTTATAAACACATACAAAAAATTAACAGAATATTTAATATGAATAAATAATCAAATTCATTTAAGTTAAATACTTATTTGTGAAGTTATTTCTTTATAGAAAATTAGAGAGAGTTCTTTGTATAAATATTTGTGGATAAACGATTGCGTTTTCAAACCTTTTTAATTCCTTTTTTCTTCTGGCCTGTTTTCGTTTGGCTCTTGAACGCGATTAATACAAAATAATTTCACTAAAAATTAAAGAAAACATGTATCCACGAAATCATGATAGTAAAAACGTATCCAACACAAACCGTAGTCAAGTAAAGACTAGACATAGCTCGACGACTTTACTGTTATTATACTTCAGAAACATATTTTTAACCCCACTATGATATGGGAAACATTTTTTCTTAACCCCACCATATATCCCTTTTTATCTTCAATATAGTCATAGTTATCATTCGACGCATGACTTCTTTAAATTACGTCATTTATATTTTGTAATCTCTTGCCGAGGCACTCTTTCGCCAAAGTTACGTTTCTAGTTTTATAATTTTTAAAAAATTCTCGTAAATTTTTTAAATATAAATTTTTAAATTATATTATTTAATTTTATATTATGAATTTTTTTAAATCGCGTTACACACGCATACATACCGTTGATTCCACATTTTCATTGTGGAATCAAAGTTAATAAGCAATTTATTTTTCTATTAATAATTTAAAGAAACAATTTATTTGTAGCTTATAGCTAAGAGGTTGAATGCGAGCAAATAACAGATATATATAGTCTCATTGCAAAGAAACGATCATAATTCGTCGCATTACGACGTGCTATGTTGCTTTAATCGAGTGTCAAGATCACGACCGTCATAAAATTGAGTTTTTTTCATTCATCAATGACGACAATAAGCCGTGAACATATAATAAAGTTGACGTTGAATATGTTGATTTTAATTATTAATCTGTATTGCACTTTCAATGTGTGTTTTATTATATTGTGATTACTTTATTGTCACATTTGATTTATTGTTTTTTATCTTTTTCACACTCTAGGGTGGTAAAGGGTCATTGGTAAATACAATCTGTGTCTTAAATCAATGTCTTAGGTATTGTTTAACCGTTCAATTTAATTTCCTAGTCGGTTTACGCTGATGAACATTGGGAAGTGTTTCATGAGAGAGCGGTAATTGCCATGATTAATTGGAGTGTGAAGAATGTCTGTTAGGAGTCAATTAGAGGTTGTATAATTCTGCGTTGAAGATGACCCGAATTGGAGCCGAAATGTCCGCATTGTGAGGTATCTTAATATATATGTGAAAGAATAAAATCACAGGAAAGCTTCCTGCGCTCAACCAACTGCGTTTGACTCTTCGAGTCTTTTATCTAAATTATATTCATACTAAATATAACAATATATTGTATTGAATTATTAGTAAAATCTTAATGAATTGTGTAGTGAAATCTTAAATATTAATGAACTATAATGAAATTTTCATGAAATTTTAATAAAATCGTAATACTTCACATTATAATGTAACACAATATAACGCAACGTATCTCAGTTGCGAAACAGCTATAATAAATGTCCTTCTGTCTCGCCAATTTTGTTAAAACTGCGGTTCATGTGCAGACTCTTATTAGAGAGCCATTAGGTAGCTATTTTGAATTAATAAGAGCGGCTAAAACAGATTTAAATTTCTTAAATTTTTTTTCAGTATAATGTCCGATTTGGACGATATTGTTTATACTTTATTTTATATGTGGAAAAGGATTTTGAAATCTGATGAAGGCAATTAGAAAAATAATGTCTTGAACAATAATCGCATTCAGTCGGTAAAACAGACGATTTTAGGATCTTGAAGTGATTTAATTAAAGGGGTATTCTCACTTGGAAGGCTAAAAAATTACATTGAATATTAAGAAAAAATAAATTATTGTATAAAATTTTCTTAGACTCCATTTACATACAAGATAGATATTTAAAAGATATTTTTTCGTGTCCATATATATATATATATCATATAAAAAAAATATGAAAGACATATTAAAAGTTCGCGTTGACATGATTCCATTCATTTTATAGTAATCCTGAAACAAAAAAGCCGAAGAAATTATTAAGTTGTAAGAGTTACATTATTACTGGACTACGAAATTTTATTTACAATTATTCTATTTTATTATATAAAAAAACGAATTAAATTTTGTGAGTGAAAAATCAATATTTTTTTCGAAACATTGTCGTTTTGAATAATTTTCGATTTTTTCCCATGTATTTTAGTTTCAGTAATAGTGTAATTTACAATATATTAGTCTCTTTAGTTTAGTATATTAATCTCTTTAGCGCATCTTTGTTTATATGTTATATATGGACAACGCGAAAAAATATTTTCAAATATATATATTTTCTACATAATAAAGTCTAAGGAAGTTTCGTATCAATAAATTAACTCATTTCTTTAAAAAAAAATTCCTGTAGATCATGTAATAAATAGTTGATTTTTCGATTACGATCGATGTATCACGCAGTTCCTCATCAGCTATTGTAATTGTAAGTACAAGCTAGGTTTCAAGTAATATAGGCAATATGGCGATGAGTCTGGAGGGCGGGGGTGGGGATGTGGGTGTGAAGAGGAGGGTTCGGCGGAGAGAGGGCTCGAAAGACCTCCGGAGTCCGGGTGGGTCGATAACAGGCCTCAGTCCTCATCTCACTGTGCATGAGCTACGTGTTCTCCACAGTTCTTCTCTTTTGAAACACCGGCAGTCGTGTGAATTGACAAGTCGGAAACTTCTTCCCGCGCGAATTCACTCTTATCTCCAAGAACCATAAACAAGGCCACGTCTTCGTCATCATCGTCATCTTTATTGTCATTTTCGTCTTCGTCGTCGTCGTCGTCGTCGAAGTGCGTCATTCAGTACGCGCGCGCGCGCGACAAGATACGCCATTATTTCTACGAACGTTCGCCAGGCGCGCTGACACGCAGGAGAGAACATTTCGTACTGGTGGACGGTAGCGATCGACAAATACAAACAGTGAGGGAAGTGCGCGTCGCGCAAGGACGTTGGTAAAGTGTGCGTAAGAATGGCGGATTTGGACGCAGCGACGTATCCCGCGGTCACTAAGAACGTTGACGAAGGCAATGAGGTTTGCAAGCGATCCGGCGCCGACGCCAACTTCGCATCGATGACCAACGGCAATCCCTGTTTCTGGAACATTCTGAACCCCCGTAAGATTCTTTCGATAGTAGCTCTACCTTGTACCCCTCCGAAAAGATGATTCTTTTTATCTTTCTCTTCTTTCCCAAGTAGAACATAGAAGTTATAATAATATCATGAGGACATTATCATGACTTTATTCGTCAACTTATAAGTCAATTTTTAAGTATCAAATGAAATCATGATGACGTTCTGTCATATCATTTTGTCTAAATTATGATCTCCGTGTTCTACCTGGGTCACTCCTCTTCGGAGTACTCGATAAATTTGGAGCTCCACCTGTTAAATAAGTAACTCGTGGGAACTATATGTATGTATCCTTGTCTTATTATATTCTGTCTATCCCCGAGCGATTTGGGATAAACGTGGCAAGCTTTTTCACAGCTTTTGCGGTAACTTTTCATCGAGAAACGAAATTGGATAGTAGGTAATTTTAATCCTTCGGCGCTTTCATGTCGGTGACCCGAGTTTCGCCCTGCGCAGATGCTACCTGCCCGATATCGGAGAATCTCCAATCGAAACTAGGTTATCGATCGGTCGACTACCTGCATAACATTTATGCAAACATCTCTATCGCATTCATGTTTATATTGTCTACCTGCTGATTTTAGGTTGAACCCAGCCCGTAAGAAAATTCTTACAAGCTGTAAGCCGTAAGAAATTAACCAATCATAGTCGATTATTTTTTTCATATTCAACTGTGATTGGCAGGTTTCTTAAGACTTACGACTTGTAGAATAGGCTTATAAGAATTTTCTTACGGGATACTCTATCTATGGTAAAAATGAACCTCATGGGTTTAACCTAAAGTGAGCATGCGGGTTTGCAAGTTCATTTGAAGTCGATTGATTTTTAGGATTGTTTGATTTCTTTCGAAGATCAATAGAAAATCTACTAGATATCAAATCAAACAATCCTAAAAATCAATCGATATCGATTTGATTTCGATTTATGAACCAGAGCAGGTAGATTCAGTATAAAACAGGCTTTAGAGACGATGCTGATCGTTGTTTTAAACAAAAAAGCAATCGTGAACATTTTATTTTGAATAGCAAAGAGGGACAGTTAACTTTATTTCTTTCATTAGTTGAATATTTGTCAGTAAAAGACTGAGTTTTAGTTTTTCTTATCTTTACCTTTAACTTTTATCTTTTTCCTAGACGTCCTATCTCATCGATTAGAATTCGGTAGAGCCAACTTTTGTTATCCCTAAAGATCACTTACTGTCTAAACATTTTAATCAGAACTTGAGTTGTAATGATTTAAAATAGGAAAATGCATCATCTGGAGCTTGGATTATCATTGACTTAATTGAATCTTTTCTTCCGAAATAAATGTATTATATTTTAATAAATTATAAATTTGTAGGATTTTTAAATATGTCGCATTTACACCACTATGATTGATACCATTGATCATTAATGGTTCGAATATCAGAAGTTTTATAGTGTATAAAAAATTTTCTATTTATAAAACATCGAGACTACTTTACATTATGATTCATATTAATATTATTATTTATACTTTGGTAATGTTTTTATTGAATGCTAATGAAATCGTTATAATTCATTGTAATTTTATAATCCACCTTTGCCCGACGAGTGGGTGACATTCTGATTTCGCAGTACCCCAGCACGGTACGCGTTATGATTTCTTGCAATTTGAAATAATTATCATCGTGACCTTGAATTACATAACGCCACGAGATCCAATCGTGACGACATGGTGCATACAATCGACTTTCGAACTTTTTGCCAAAGTCATCCCATCAGCTTTAGACTATAACAGTGACAACTGATTATTAAAAGTAAATTGCATAACTAAATTATCGTTACTTTTATTGGATTAACATGACGGGAAGATGATGATAATTTTATTCAGTTAGCCTATCTATTCTTGTATCCTATCTCTGTACCTTCATAAAGAAAATACTTATTAATAACTTGATATATTCTTTAAAGAAATATTATATCTTTTTTTTTTTTGCAAAGAATATCATCTTCTTTATTATATTATCGAACTTAACTCTCTTGTTTTGTATTTTAACACTTTTTCTAATTAATATAATTGTTTTATTAAGACAAGATTTTTTTGTAAAAAATTATTTCTACATAATCGTGAGCGTTTAATTTAAGGAAAAATTAACAAGAAAATAAAAGATATTTTTACAAATAGCGATAAGTACTGTACTGAAATGCTAGATAACGTACAAGGTTAATGATACGTAAATGCTGTGCATATTCATGATGTATGTATATGTAATACATTTAGATATAATATATTACAAAGATGACGTTTACTAGTGGTCTACACAGTTTCAAGTTTATGTTGTAAAGCTTAGCTTTGTCTATTTTTTATCATCCGTAAAAAAGTGATTCATTTGATTCCAAAGTCAAAAGTAAAAATACTTATAACGTGTTGCGGTTTCAAGGCAACAGGAGTTATATTGCGCAGTGCACATACGATCGATTGCCGAAGCTTGGTTCTCCGGGATTTGTGCGCGTGCTTATAATTTACTGGCGTGTAGTTTCGAGATTATTTCCCACGCGATATATAAAGTCTTGGACATATGTGACATTGAAGGAAATCATGTTGACATTTCATTATCGAGCACTATACACCTTGTGCATTTTCATCTAACGCACGATTCGTTATCTGCCACTTACCATATTAATATTCGATGTAATAATAGAGCACTCTTCTAATGTTCCTGTTGATTAAGGTTTAGTGCTGCAAAATTACTTACTTGATTAACGAACTTTTTTTATTTGACATCATATCATTTACGGAAAAAAGAAAGTAGCTGTTGTAACTGCATGTGATAACTAAATGGCAAAATATGGACAGCTAAAATATAGGTATCATAAGTAATGTTTTAGCTGTGATATCTATATTATAACAGCAATAGCAAACCAGTTGTAGTTTATAAATTTATAATTATGACAGCAAATATATTATAACAAACCAAGATTAACTGCGGTAGAGAAAAATTTTTTTTTTTTGTATTGCTTTACAGGCTATGATAATATGTATATTCAGTGATACTTTTAAATATATTTTTCGAACATTTTCTATGCTGTAAAATTTGCTGTAAATTTATTAGTATTTATAAATGAATAACAAAAGAAATTTTTTAAAGAATTCATATTTAAATCACGTGGTTTTAAGCTGCATAATATTAATCTTACAATATGAAGGAAAAACGTATATATAAACGATGAAAGGGTATTGATTCTTTGATCTTTTTCTGTGTTGTATACTTACTTCGTTCGTCTTTTGTCTATGGAGTAAAATAACGAGAATGGTTTCAAGTAAAGAATTGTGATGACTCGTTGAATGAGTAACTCGTGGTAGCTCATGTCCAATATTAGCAAATCTATAGACTTTTGATATAATGTAGTAAGTTTTCATAAATGGCAATAGATTATTAAAAAACACATTTTTTATTATTAAACGAAATATTTGACAAGCGTAATATTTGACAAATTAATAACAAAATTTACTCTTTTTCGAATCACTCCACAGTATCTTGAGCGAGGCAACTATTTTACTACAGGGTAACAATCTCTTATTTGTATCGATTTATTATATAATTATTAATAGAAGCGTAATCTGAAAAATAAGTTCAAAGAAGAACATATCGCGTCTGAGATAAATTACGATTTTTTATGTTTCTTAATTTTTTAATTCTCTATTTCGCGCAATGAATTTTGTTCTTTTTTTTTTTTGCAATGAATGATACCTCTTTTACAGAGAAATTAATAATCAATTTTTACAAGTAATAATTTGCACACTCTTGAATATTAGGAATGCTAGAATGTGAAGAAAGAAGTACAATTTTCGTTACATTCATTGACATTGTGTTGAATACATTTTTATAATTAGTATCATTTTCTTTCTACGATTCTATTCTGAGAGCGTTAACAGAATTGATTTATATAGCTTTAAATGCATGTAAATGATTTTTGTCTTACATATTTTTGCGCTTCATCAAAATCTCTTCCAAACTTCAGATACTTATTTCTTTTTTCTAGATTATATTAACTGAGTATAAAATTTCATTAAAATTTAGTTTTTTTGACATCAAATGAAGTAAAAGAAAAATAATGATACTATTGTATTATTAAGAATATCTTCTGTAAACGTTGATTAATAAATAAATGCTTACTTAAAGGGAATAAAATAAAATAAATCAGAAATAAAAATTCTAAACGATCAATTGTTGATTCTTTAGTACTTAAATAATCTTGTATGAATTTATGTACTAACATCCAATTCTGTAAACTGCGCGCCGAATTTAATTTTTAGTCTTAAAACGCAGTTCTAACAAAACTAAAATAGTAATATCCCAAATTAAATTGACACATTATTACGGTATTGAAAAATATTGTATTTAATATTGTAAAATAAAATAATTGTAAATGATTTAAAATTTATTTGATTAAGAAGGCTTTATTATAAATAGTATTATAAAAAGTTCCAATTCTATTACTTAAGATTTTGCAACTAATACCTTAGTTATTGAAACTTAATCTGTAGCAATTTGCATTTTAGAGCAGGCCTGTCCAATTTAAGCTTCGGAGCTAAAACGCAAAAAAAAATTTAATAATAGTAAGGTTTCATGAACTGTCTGAGCGACAGCATGAAATGTGTCTGAACAACGCTTATCAACACTTTACAGTTCATGAAATCTTACCCGTATTTTTTTACAGTCTCCGAAATCTTCGTGATTGATTTTTTTGCGTCAATGGCTTTGTGTTTTAGCTCCGGAGCTCAAATTAGACAGGCCTGCGTTAAAGTGAAATACGACACTAATATTCTATTTGTATTATTTACAGACGCATGGTTTAACCCTGAAAGACTGAATCCAAAAGGTAAGAAAATAGAAGTATTTTTTTTTACGTTTGTAAGATAATGTACAATTGATTGATTAGTCATACATGTTCACCTCCAGCACGTATTACAGTTTACATTTGAAATATCTAATAATCTAAAATTGACTTCAAGAGCAGTTCATAATATCGAAATTATGTTAAATGATTCTTAAGAATTTTTTTCATGTGTGTGTGTATATATATATATATATAGCGTAATATCAATATTCTATTAAATTAAATTAATTCCATAAATCTCATGTAAAACAATTTATTGTTACAAAATTGCATTGAATTCTGAGATAGCGGTTAGATATGAGTTAGATTAAATTTTATTTACAAAAAGTGCTCGCTAACTTTGTTACCAAGTTTAAGTCTTAGTCCCTTATGTGTGCCTATAAGATTATTTAAAGAAAATGACATTTATAGTATTAACAAAGAAACAATTCTCATATTTAATAAATACGAACTATTTATTAGAATGTATTTATATAGAAATAAAATTAGTACACAGCTTATATGTTTCGTGACAGGCGACATGCTTGCTTAGTGTAACATCACATATTCACAACGATAAAAGTGCTAAGTCGCTCAACTTATTTCTTATAAGAATTTTTAACCGTTTTTATACTTCATATGGACCGTTTTTAGCCCGTTTTTAGTCCGTTTTTAGTCCTTTCTTGCCTATTTCTTGCACTCTCAAGCACTTGCAGTATATGGCGAAGGATGACTAATATACACGAGTATGCGTGTGAGTATTTTTGAAGAGATTCCAATACTTGATTTTCCGCTGATGAACGACAACATATGCACAATTTGAGTGGACTATTCGTTTTTCAGTTGATGCGTGAAAACGCGTTAATACGTTTCTCTTTTATTCAATTTCGTTCAATACGGAAAGAGGCACATATTTACATTTAAAACAGTCATACATTTACTTATCGTTCATTTAATTACCACATCAATTTCAAATTAAAAAGTTCGAAAAAGTATCATTATAATATTTTTTAAATATTTTATATATGATCACAAATAAATGAAAATAGAATTCATACAATAGAATTACTCCGATATTTATGCCGCGCGAAGATACGTCGCAGAAGAATAGAAGGAGTAGAAGTAATTTACACACAACTAGTCTTATTATATATGCTTTTATGTTATTTATTGGTATTATGATTTTTTACTGTTAATATTAATAAAACTGTTGTCAATTGAATCGATTCGTCAATGTCGTAATATTTGTAAATAGTGCCATGTATCACAACTCACATAAAATGATTACTGTAAGGAAAAAAAGTTTAATGGTTATTTGGTGATATATAAATGTATAGGGATGAGAGATAAAGAATGGAGCAAAATGTATCACCAAACACTGATAAATTTCAAGAGCCAAGTATTCAAATCAATCTCATCTGGCAGTGTTTCAAATTTTTCCTGTGCCTCAGCCGGCTCGACACAGTCTAGTACAAAATGGAATCTGTATACATCAAGAGAAAAAGAAATTGTTGCAGAATTACTTTGGACTACGAAATATATTTGGAGCAACTATTTTTCGTCATTATGCGAAATTAAAAGTTTGTTTAGTTGAGTTGAATAAAGTTCATGGATTCACCTACAAAATGTGTATTTCTAAAAAGTAACTACATATGTTGAAAAGTAAAATTGATTTTTTTTTTAAATGCGTTTTACTTATTTTTTTATCAAACTTTTTAAAATATTCATATATATATGTATATTGAAATATTATATTAGATATTGTCCGTTAAAGAAACTTATTTGAGAAAGATTTTGAACATTAAAAAAAAAATCAAACGTTTTAATATTTTATTGGAAGGCATGTAACAATATTCACTCACTTGTTGGGCGTTCCGTAAAGCATCGCAGTTCAAGATACAATAACTAGTCCGACATGAATGCGATTTCGAATCGGCAGCATCCCTACCAGTCCATCGGACCCGCCGTTCTCGGACGCTACTAAATATAACGTCCAGCCAGCCTCTCGTTGGTCTAGTGCCAGGTTTCCGAAGACCATCATCGAGATTTCCAAACCAACGGAGCAGTTCCCTCTGTTACAAAGTCATTAGAATCAGCACGTATTCACTGTTCGCTTGTCGTTCTTCGATTCTTTTCTAACGTGTTTTTCTAGGACGATCGCTTTCTTGTCAAGTCGATCGTTCAAGTCCAGACGGAAATTACAGATTTTAGTGTAAACAATAATCGATAGAACCAAATGTTCATAGAGAAAATGGTCATCACGAAGGAAGAATGTGAGTAACGACAATTCGTGAGAACGATGATTATTTGACACATGTGTATATCCCGCACTGTATGAATGCAAGAAGAAAGTCTGAGGATTCGATAGTGATAAATACAGAAGTGAATAAGTCATAAAAAAGAAAATAATAATTAACAGACAGAACGTAACAAAACATATTAACATGTGATTAGGTGCGAAAAGAGATTAATTGGAGAGATTAATAGACGTTAAGGAATAAAAAAAAAGGAATAATTTTGTGTCTAAATATACACAAGTCTGTATGTTGAACTATATATCTGACATAAGATTATTTTGCATGTCCGTGTCTATAACTTCCTGTATATTTTATATCATATCTTAGTTTTGTGCATGTTGCGAAACTTGTTGAATGAGAAGTTTGAGAATCTCTGCACATATTACATTACGTTACGTAGTCTTACGTATATTTTGCTTAATTCCATCGTTGTTTTTGATGAATGATTTTGGCAAGAATCCAATTATTAATAATGGATATAAAGAAGCAATTAATATTTCAAGTTAAGGGTTTGAAAAGCTGAATTAATGTTATGATTTTCTCAGAGGAATCCATTAATAGATAGCTCGGAAATTGCCAATATTTCGTTAATATCTTATTTTAAGTTGCAAAACGCGACAAATTTCTTTATCAATTCTCTTTTCTATATGCATATAAAAAAAGCGGACAATTTCTCATAAACATGCAGATTAAATGAAAAATGAATAATTCTTACAAATTTCTAAATTTTTTTTGTAATAGATCTTTGACTTTAAAGTTAAAATTTGAAAAACGAATTGAATTAATTTCTTAAAATAATTTATACTGTTCTTTCGATAATTTATAATTATTTTTATGTTGGATCAAGATTTTTTTAATACGTGAACGAATGTAAATTAATCTAATCGCGATTCAAGGTAAATCTAACTTTTTATGAGGGAGGGTTGTTACCATTATAGTTACTTGTTTTAATTAATTATGATTATTTATGAAAAGTCACAAAAATCTAATCCATATGTCAAATTAACTGGAAAAAAAAAATCAGATGGATAAAAAATGCACAGCTGCAGTTCTAGTATTAAATGATATGATCTTGATATATTATATTAGAGAATCAGAGACGGATCACTTATGAACTTCTTAATCATCAAAACTTTGAAGCTGACAGGTATTTTTAATTTCCGATTTTTACATTAAAAAAAATATTCCTAGATTTTGGACAAACTAATCGTTTAAAAAAAACATTGGAGTAGAAGTAAACTTTTATTTAAACATAAAGTATATGTTCAAATAATATTGCATAACACAAGATTTAATTGATTATATTTATTATTAATAAAAGAGATTTGTTTCGAAATTACAAATATATTCAATATTCAGACTTCCTCTTATTTTAATAAATTCCCGTATTTAACGAACCCAAAGAGTGCACCCGAATAGTGCAGCATCGACTATAATATTTCAGTATTATAGTAGGTTTCTATAGTAATTGAAATAAACATCACTAGTGTGTCAATTGTATAATATAGGTGTCTAGACTAACTAATATAGGTGTCTACTACTCGCCAAATTTCTCGTGTGCACAAGATGCAATTTAGATCAATTTTATTCTCTCTCTCTCTCTCTCTCTCTCTCTCTCTCTCTCTCTCTCTCTTATCCTTCTCCTCCTTTCCTTTTTTCTTCGTGTAACTTTCTCGAAACATTTACCTTTACTCCCATTACTGCTACAAAACTTTTTAACATCCTCAAGCACATTAAGCTTACATCCGCTGATCCGTATGACCTTTCCGATCGTATGCTCCTATACTGCCTCTCTCAATGCCTTAATCCTCTTCTGCACATCCTCAATTTCTCTTTTACCTCCAATACTTTTCCTACCCACTGGAAACAAACTATAGTCTCCCCCATTCTTAAAATGCGCCAGCCTTTGTCTTTTTTCGCCTCATCTTTTTCACCTGTTCCTTCTTTCCTCTCCAAACTTCTGGAGCAAATCTGTTTCAAGCAATTGAATGTTAACTCCATAAAATGCATACCGGACTGCCAATCCGGCTTTCGGCTTTTGTATAAACACAATCACAGAGCTATTATATTTGTCTGATTTTATTCTCCGTGACTTTGACTCCGGTTTTCCTAATGGCGTCTATAATTGCTCTCGATTTTTTTTAAATCTTCGACCATAAATTACTACTGCTCAAGCTCCATCATCATGACCTTTCTTCCTCCGTCCTCTCCCTTTTCCGCTCCTTTCTTGTTAAATGTTCTCAGCACATACCTTCTTCCTATCTCGTCTCGTTCCTTCCGGTCTCCCCCGAAGTCCGTCCTTGCCCCCTTGTTATTTATTCTCTTCATCTCTAGTCTACCCTCTACTCTCGTTACCATCAAATTTCTTATGTATGCCGACAACATTATTCTCCTTTCTTCTTTCGCTCCTCCTTAGGGAGCTGTTTTGAATCAAGACATTAAATCTAATGCCGGGTGGGCCTCCGCAAATTCCCTTTATTTAAACCCCTCCAAATCTTGTCTGTTAATCGCTGGCTCCTCTTCGTCGTTATCTTGTCTATCCTCTTTCAGCATCTCTCTTGACGCCGTTCCAATTCTGCACAACTTCTGTTTAAAATACTTGGTGTCCATTTTGACTTCTCTTGGACTTTTCTTAATCACATATCCGTTAAGGGTCAAGCTGTTTTCCTTCACATTTGTTTGTTGTATTCCTTTCGAGTTATCTACCGCTTAAAAATTCTTAGTATTTTAATTTTTTATAATCTCCTTGTTCAATGCTGATATTATATTCATAGTTCCGCTTATCTCAGAGCATTCAAAATTCCTGCCTCCGTTTCTCATACAATATTTGGAAATGCGATCATTTATCTCCTCCATTCATTAACTCTAGATGGCTCGACATTCATAAGCGCTTCTCTATTTTTGTTATCTCGTTTTTCATTTCCTTCATTCTAACTACCTCTTCGTATCTTTGCAATCTTTTTCACATCTCAACTTTAAACTACACTTTCTCGCCACTCCTGACACTCTTATCCTCTTCAACGCTCTGTTAAATTTCGCCCGCCTTCTCATACATTGTCATTAAGTTCTTCAATTTTACTTCCTTTCATCTGATCTTTTCCCATACTGATCTTCTTTTCGCATAGTCGTGTCTCGTTTTCTCTTTTTATCAGATCGACTATGAGATTGCTTCTTGACCGTATTAATACTCATCGGTTCAAAAGTCGCCTCTCAGCCTCATCTATCCGGAGGCATCAATAACTGCCTCACCGACTATCTATTTCATGTTTTTATATTATTTTGTATCTATTTCATGTATTACTGTATAGGCTATCCGTTTCTCGCTGTTTTTGTACTTTTACTGACTAGGCATGGTAGTAGTTGCTGGTTACCTTACCATTTGCATACTCATGTGATTTTTTTCTTCCTTTTTTTTTTCAGTGTTCCTTCTTTCTGTTTTTATTGTACTTTCTTTTATCAGTGTAACTGTAATTCAGATCGATACGCAATAAATTATATTTTAATTCTATGTGTGACACATTTTCACCTAAATTTCTGTGAAATCTTACATTTCTATATTTTTTGGATCGCTGATTACAAATTTGAAGTTAAATTTAAAAAATCTAATATAGCTATCATAAATTAGGATTTTTTGGGGTTTCAACCTTTTCTTTTTCGGAAATGACATATAATTTTTTTTTTTTAGGTGATATTCATATTTAGTACACTGTATTTGAAGAACGACTCTTCGTGATAAAAATTTTCATTTTTATCTTCAGTAGACAAGTAATTTTTTTATAAAAAAAATCTGGCATGTAAAAAATGTCGGCAAAAATAAATATGAATATTCAGTAAATTTTTTCAACCTCCTGTTTTAAATACTTTCCACATTTTGGGTCAAAATAAACTTTTTCAACTTTATTTGTTTATAAATAATTAGAAATGAACAATGAAGAATATAAAGATCATGGAAAACATAGAAAGTAACTAAGTAATTAAACTGTGAACAGTGCATCGTAAAAATGAAAAAGAAAAAGGTGAAAAGTATATTTCCCATTGTCACACAAAGAGTTAATTTTGGAAAAGGATTGTCAAATCTATAGGAGTAATATATGTGATATCATTCTACGAAAATTGTATTTAATCAGTAAAACAGACAATTTTAAGATTCCTTTAATACTTACAATAGAATTTTTCACGTAAGGTATAGAGTCTATTCTATTTGTGAACATACAGCTAACATAGCCGCTAAAATGGTAGCCCTTTTTCCACTGGATGACGCACAGTATAGATAAATCCGAGGGAGGGACCGCTCGTACGTACAACGAATCGATAAAGCGGCGCCATACACGACGTCGCGTCGACCTTTAATATATAATTCTATACCATAAACGAACACGCTAGTCACGAGAACAAGTAAACGCATTTCGCTTCTTATCGCGGTTATGGTTATATATAACCGTATTTCCACTGTAAAAATTGATTAATGTCATTTGTATCTTTCTATCATGAGAGGTAAGTGTTATAATACAAACACCGGAAGTTGCAAAGATAGTTTTACACTTGAGAAAAATTATTTGATTATATCAAAATGTGACGTACGAGATCTGTCCCAAAAGTACCCGATCTCTGCATACATATTTGTCCTTTTTCTCTATTGTGGAAAGCAGACATTTAATTTTTAGGGAGGTCATAAGGAGTATATCCCTACTAAGCGATGTGACCCAATAATTGTTCAGTCGACAACGGTACGCAATTGTATGAGAGTAGAAAATTTCGAATGTTGCATTTAGTTTTCTTCAACATCGTTAAATCTTGTGCTCTTCAACGGATTTTTCAACTTAGGAAATAACTGGAAGTTACACGAAGCTATATCTGGAGTGTACGGGGAGGTTGGCAAAGTTAGACACATACACACACAATGTCATGTTTAGTCAAAAATCCTGAATCAGATGAGATGAATGACATTGTGAAATGCAACGCTCGAAATTTTCGACGCTCACACAACTGCGTACTGTCATTGCTGACTGAACAGCTGTTAAATCGCTTGATGGGGGTGACACAATAATTTATAAAACGTGTTTATAAAATTTTATTAAGGAATAAGAATGATAAATATGTATATGAAGTAATAGGTAATAATTATAATCTTTTACATATATTACATGTATTATAACTGAGATACATATTTCACGTAATGTATTTATTACATTTAGTGCATTGAATCTAATCTGCGCACTTTGTATGTTTGTGGGATATATAAACCGAACAAAGAATACAAGAGCTAAGCACTTGTATTTTACTATACTCTATTCTTGACTATTCCTTTATATTTACGTATCACCAAATAATCATAAAACTTTACAATCCCTTTGAAATAATCATTTTATATGGATTATGGTTGCGCTATCCACTACATTGACAAAACGATTCAACTGATAGTAATTTTACTAATATTAACAATAGAAATTGAAATCATAACACAATACTAATATAATGCATGCACATTATCTTCTCACTCCTATTTTTTCTGTCTTCGGCGTAAATCCTTGCGTGACGTGAATATTGGATGAGTTATCCCAACTTGATTAACAAAAAATTCTGATATATTTAAAAGAAAAGAATTATGCTTATTATTCTTCCTATAAGAATTTTGATTTATTCATTTCTGACGTATCGATTGAATCTATTATAGATTTCTAATAAATGTGTTATTTGAAATATACACCTCATATCATAACACTTGTATGTAAAAGATTGTTATCTATTACTTCATATACATATTTGTCATTCTTATTTCTTAATAAAACTTTGTAAATACATTTTATAGGTTGTCATTTTACGTCTTATTTATAAACATTACTTGTAAATTTTTCGTGAACTGTACATCCCATCCTCTCTCTTCTCCTATGAGTAGCTGTATATCTCATCTTGTTTCAAAAAGTTCTTTTTTTTAATACGAAAAATAAGTATTTCGGATCTCTAACATTTTTTTTATAGCAGTAAACAGCAAAAAGTTTTTACTGGTATATAAGTAATTGGTATATTTAGTTCATTTAACTTAAATATAGTAAATAATAAATTAAGTTTTTATTAGGTGCGGCGTATATACCGGAGTTACCCTAATGCAATCAGATTTTTTTTCATTGTAAAAGAATTACTCTCTATAGAACCTGCATCACAGATCACATCCGCAATGCGGCAAAGTTATTTTATCACTTTTGCGCATTCGATTTTACGCGAGTATTACTTGGTTGATTAACTTTAACTTCGATTTTCTTCCATAAATTCACTAATAATGAATAATTTAGCTTTTTATCTATATTAGGAAAATTTTGATTGTAATTTTTAGAAGGAAATTAAAAATTAAAATCAAAATTTTATCGATATTTGAAATTCATTATAAATGTAAATAAACATTTTTGATATAAATATGTTATTAATATGAAACATAAGTATATTAGAAAATAGTGTTATAATATTACTATTACAGAATTGTATGTAGAGAAGAGTTTTTTTGCTAAGTTGTACTAACGGTCAAATCGTATCTCCATTGTAATTTCTGAACGAAATATTTTTTTGAAGTAACAATACAGATGTGACGCTAGTAACATTACTCAAATATTGTCATTTTTATTTTGTTTTTGATTCGTTTATGTATAACATTCAAAATTGATTTTGTTTAATGTTCGATTTCAAAGTTTTCATGTAATTTACCTAAGGTGTGATCAACATAAAGCGAGTAATTAAAGCTTAGTGTACTACAGGATTATAATTAGTATTTAAATTCTTTTCGAGTGTGTAAAAATAAAAATCTTTGATAAGTTAGTATTTAAATTCTTTTCGAGTACAGCATCAAATTAGCAATATTTTTTTGGATTACGTTGACAAATGCTGTTGACAAATTTATTAAAGTATAGAGGAAGTTGAGTAAATCGTATCCGTTGCTAGTCTTCGTATTGTATCTATATTTAATATAAAATAACATGATTAAGATTGAATAATTGAATAATATCTTATAATTATTGCATTTTGATATTCGTATAAGAAAAAATATGTTTGTATTGAGTCTTTTTAAGATAACGATTAAATACGAAATGTTTTGCAAATTATACTTGGTTTCTATGGTCAATTTATCATCATATACTGTTAGTACATTTTGTTAAATTTGCTGAGACATTCTACATTTGACGAAATGTAGGTATAATAGACACTGCAAGATCTGTTTTCGATAAATCTAACTGTTCAGGTTGATAGCATTGTTGTTAGTGCAAACATATAACACGATGACACAATTGGTCTGTTTCCTGTTCCTAAACTAAACTGCACTATAACTTTCTTTCTCGCTTTCGACAAATACCAAACACATATCTGTCTCACTTTAAGTTCCAAAAGTGTACACCAGTTCAGCCACAGAAAACAGACTTAATATTGATAGCAAAACTCGAATACATAACTGGCATCAAATTCTGTTCGATTTCTATTACTAATTCGTTATATTTTGTTGACAAATTTTTGCATTTTCACCAGCATTTGACTATTTTCACTAAAATATTGTAGCATAACAAATTTTGCTCCATATCTGTAACTTTTCCGACAGAACTCAAAGCAACTGCTTCTATTCAATTTTAAGACAGAGTTGATCATCTGGGATAGTTACGTCCCTGTTCGCGTTTGCCAGCTTCTTCCCGTACCGTTTTTCCCCCCCCCCCCATCTTTCTCCCTCCCTTTCCTTCTTCATCGCTTCAGTGAGGCTGTTCTCTCGCGTGGTTGTATCCTGAACTGAATATTGGAATTGTCGCGTGTGTGACTACTGACCGCACAGATACCCTCTCTAAAGGTCTCCGTGACACTTTATAAGGATGGTACGAAGGAATATTCAGAGAGGACATGTGCAAGTTCTCCCGGAGCGCAATCGTGGTAAGTTCTGCGTTCCTATGCATCTCTACAATTGCGGAAGTATAGCTAGCCTGTCATGCTGACGATCGTTGATCCGGGAACATATGGTTGGTAACGTATAGTAGTGGTCCTATTCTTTTTGTATCATCATCATAAAAGCTTCCCTGTATATTGCCGCTGTGATATATATTCGAGAAAGTTTGTATCATTAATCAAGTCTGCTTTAGATAATTTGGATAAATTCAGTGAATTGTTCATAATTTTACGTATCTCATAATATATGAAAATTACTTAAAAAATGGAAGAATATCCACACGTGCACGCATAATACATATTTAATATACTCGTATATAAATATGTACTAAAAAAAAATATACGTATTAAGATACATATTAATTTAGGAATAGAATTTTATTCTGTGAATTTTTATTCTCAAATTATAAAAAAAATTGTAGATTAATAAATTTAAAAAAAATCGAAATTTTATTTCATTCGACACTTAAATGTAAAAAGATATTATAAATGTGAAAAAATATTTTTGTTTGGCGTAAAATTTATACCGGGTGTCTTATTTTAATTACCACAGGCAAATATATCTCGAAAAATATAAACGATGTGAAAAACATTTTAAACAAATAAGTTGTATGACTTGAAAGGAAAGGAATTTAATAGTAAAAATCAATTTTAGAAAAAAAATGATTTTTGTGATCATATGAAGGATCTTTTTTTTTTAAATGGAATTGTATGATTTTTTTTTTATAATATGATTCCTCCAATTACACAGGCCTGCAAGATTTTTCTTTGAAGATGTAGGAGTTTCCTATGTATTTTTGCATGCTGAATCGAAATGTGGTTCACAAAATGAAATCAATTAATGTATATTAAAGACAGAGATATTATAATATATATCAAAGAATGACATTAACCATGGTCTTTTGAACAGACAAGCGGGGGGTACAACTTCAAAGCGTGACATACTTGTGCTCCCCACCATCAGGTTTATCTCAGATAAAAATACCATACGTTATCGATTTAAAATGGATTTTGAGAGAAAAGAATAGTACTTTATGATGACACACATTGATGAATTTTTAATAAAGTCATGAAAATGACTAAAAACGTGTAATTTTTTCGATATGTAACCCAATTTATCTTGAAAATTTGACATGCTGCGCTCAAAGACGCAAATTCTGCGTAAAAATGAATTTGTAGTGCAAAAATGAAAATAATAGGAACTACCTGAAGCCTACCTACCTACGAACTATCTAAATAAAAATACAAGAAACCATCCTCTAATGGTCTTGATCTTGACAAATGTTATCCAGGTAATGATCTTGGACCATTCGAAAGGTTTTAGCCGTCGCGTCGATCGGACACCTTGGTTAATGCTAATGCCGATAGTACTGTAATTTTTAAACTCGAAAAGTTTTTAATAAAAAAGAATATCATTATAATATTCTAAAAAGCTCTTGAGATAAAGATTCCATAAAAATTCAAAGTGACATGACCTTAATTACGTCACTCAAAGTCAAATCAATGATACTTTCTTATGTCTCCTTCCGTACAACTTTTGTTTGAAATATTTCTCCGTATCTATCATAGTTTTCGAGAAATCTTAATGCATTATTTAAAATGGGACACTGTATAATAATACTTAATAATTTTCAAATATTTTATCACAGATATATATATATATATAGTAATAATCTAGTGATTACTATGTACATATTTCTTGTGCGATGGGTCATGTGATATGTTAATAACTTCCGATCTCTCTCTCTTTTTCAAAATGAAAAACTGAAAAGAATACACCCCGGATGTTGAAAGCCTGGCCAGAAAGAATGATCAGACGTCCCCGAATGTTTTTAAAGGAATACATGTTTGGGAAAAAGTGGACGTCTGGTCACCCTGTTAACTATTGACTATTATCAACTGAGATGAAAGATATTTTGATTTAAGTTTTTTTTTAAATAAAATTTTTAACGGAACTGTCAATAAAGATAACATCGCGATATTACCTTTATTGACAATTCCATTATAAACTTAATTTTTTAACAAACTCCTTGAAATAAAACTTAAATAAAACTTAATAGATTGATTTTATTTAAAATTAATTGAAGGATCTGACAATGCCAACAACCATATAATTGTTGTGCAGTACAGAAGTGATATTTATCATTATAAAAAGAAAAGTTGTTTAAACGCGGATCACATATGTGTATATAGTCCCGTATTATAATAATTAGTACAGTCTTAATTTGCCAACAACGTTAAATTAAAATAATAATGGATTATTAGTAAGATATTTACGATCTTATATTAATTTAATTTTTCTTTTATCCTTTTTTGTAATGTCTTTATTTATTTCTGTTTACAGTGGCAGCTCTGATATACTGGCGCGATCCAAAAAAGTCAGGAATTGTGTTCGGCACGATACTGGGCGTACTTCTGTCATTGGCCTATTTTAGTCTGATTAGCGTACTGGCTTATATGTCACTTCTTGCCCTTAGTGGTACCATTATTTTCCGTATCTACAAAACTGTTCTTCAAGCAGTTCAGAAGACCTCGGACGGCCATCCATTTAAGTAAGTATAAAATAATGAAAAATCTTTTAAAAACATCATATATACGTTCTTTATTTTGTTGATTAACATATTTAGTTTAACATATTTTCAAAATGAGTATAATTGCATAATTTTATTGAAATTATCATAGAATTTTCAAAATATTGGACGACATTGATAATAGCTTCCAATGTGTATTTATTAATTTATAAAATGTAACTGTATACGGATGTGTAAAAAGTTAATATGTAAATATTTTGAATATAGAAACAATCTAGCTAATTTATTTATGATAATTTCGAATAAACTTTGCTTTAATTAAACCATTATTTAACCATTATATTATATATTGTAGAGACATTCTTGATCTGGATCTGACATTACCAGCTGAGAAAGTGCATGAAGTCGCAGATGTTGCAGTTGCACATGCTAATGCAGCTGTCAGTGAATTGCGCAGACTTTTCCTCGTTGAAGATTTCGTCGATTCTCTTAAATTTGGCGTTTTGCTATGGTGTCTCACTTACGTGGGTTCTTGGTTCAATGGCATGACTCTTATTATAATCGGTAAATTCTTTTTTTATTGTACATTGCTCTATATTTTACAACTATGCATAGAATCAATTCAATAATCAGTTCATTTTATCTTTCAGGAGTGGTTGCTCTCTTTACACTGCCTAAGGTCTATGAAACGAATCAAGAGCAGATCGATCAGAATTTGGCCTTGGTGCAGACAAAGATCAGTGAAATTACCACCAAGTAAGTTGAACAGAGATTTCCTCAATTTATGAGAAATTGTATGAAGGAAATTTTTTCTATAAAAACTGCAATAAATTTTTTCTCTTTTATTATGCAAAAAATTTTATCTTATTTATTGCGTTAAAAATTTAAAATATATTATATTACTATGTACTTTAATTAAATCTATTTTAATGCATACGCAGTTTACTTGTAATTACATAATGGGTGCGTTTAGTACAACCGCTTACTGAGTGCTCAAGTGAGCTCAAGTGAGCGCTTGCATTTGATTGGCATATTTTATTGTATCTAAAAATATACACCAAATAGCGCTCAGTGAGTGGTAGTACTGAATGCACTCATTGTAGAAAAAAATATGCTTTTGTGATATAAATTATCGACGTATAATTTACTTGCACTAGAAAATTGTAAAAATTCACATTATTTTAGGCACCAAAATCTATCATGACTGAATATAGTTTTCGTTTATATACTACTCATTTATATACTAAGAATTGAAATCATCTTCTGATTTCAAATTTGGATTCATAAACAAATATAATTAATTTTTATATTCTTTAAACAATAGAAATACGACAAATAAAAATCGTTTTTACATATATAAGAGAAAATTGTGAACTCACAAAATATATATCTTCGCTTTGTAGTAACGTTTAATAAAATTACATACACGCAAATTCAATTCTTGCACTAAAGTATTATTTCTATCCAATAAAATTATGGAAAGAGAATAAATACGTTGAATTCTTTTTTTATTGCTTCTTGTATTTTTGCTATAATGTTTCTTAAACATCAATTATTCAACTGTTTTAGAGTGAAGGCGGCAATCCCTCTTGGCAAAAAGACTGAGCCAATAAAAGAAGAATAAAAGAAAGTCAGAGTGGCAACAATCCAACGAACAGCTGAGTCAGCAAATATAGAAAAGTTTAAGTTAGAAGCAAACGAAAGAAACATGAAAAGTGACAGAACAGGTTGAAAGCGCGTGTAAGAAAACTAATACACGATCGAGGAGAATACTTGCATTATTAAAACGAGGATTGAACTTTGTAACCACGCGGGAGATGGGAATTATTGGCGGCAGGAGTTCTTTGCGAGCTTGGCTGTTGTATTTCCGGAGAAGAATATCAATCATTTTTTGAGGTTGGCAAGGATCGTGCACGCGTACATCGACATTCTAATTACGAAAGCAATTCTTATTGAGGAAGTAAACACCGCGAGAGAAAGAAAGAAAAAGAAAAATAACACTTAGTGATTAATTAATCGTTTATTATTACGATAAAAAGCGACGGCATGTTTTTAGCCAGCAAACAATGCAATGTGCGCGGGGTTGCTTTCAAGGATGAAATCAGCCCTTCGTCTCTCCCTTCCTTCTTTTTCGTCGTACTATTTGACAAATAATGTGTTTTACGGTTATCATAAACTTCGTGTTTTTACCTATCCGATGATGTCCTTTGTTTTTCTCTTCTGAAAAGAGAGAAGTATGAAAGCAAACGAGAAAATAAAAAAAAAGTAGAATGAATGCTTATGAATATGTGAGAGAGAATGAATACTAAGGCTGTATGTGATTTATCTTAGTCCTATCTTCGTCGGAACGTCGTATTTCGCTTGGATCATTATTTCGCGGATCGGACGCCGCCAAAATAATCGTTTTACGACAAGATATAAATGAGAAATAGGGGAGGGGTGTCGGAAAAGATAGTGATACTTTAAAGATTTAGAATAGAAAAGAATGGCGAATACGAGATGTCCAACGTATAAATAGAATTTATTCGTCAGCGACTTTGAAGATCTTACAATTACCTAATTTACAGCGATATCCCCTAACATCTTGATGTTTTCAGTTGTTGTGTTTGAGAGAATTAAATGGAGATTTAATGAATTAAATTATGCAGAAACGTGTATATTGTATCTGTCTCTCAATGACGTTGACGTTTGCATAATATTATTGCTACTGCATCATTAATTGTAATTATATCGTTATGTACGCACTCGCAAATATATATATATATACACATCATATATGCATATGCTGTATAATGTACGTATGTATATGTGTACAAGTGCGCATGTGTGCATATGAATGGAAGGGACGACTATCGAAGAAAATGATCTTAAGTGAAAAGGCACGAAATATATTAAACGGTAAACGATAAAGACGCAACTTTATATCATATCTACAATTATTAGAACACGTGTTTTTATCGGGACCGATATCAAAATGTTAAGAATGTGAATTATAACATGCATAATATGCTTCTTGTCGTTTTCATTATTGCATCTGCATTCGCATCCGCATTAATTTATAAATAAATGATATTAAATAAAATAATCGCTGTTCTTTTCGTATTTATCCTATATCTCTTGTACATTTGAAATAATATCTTTTCTATTGAATTCTAAGATAGTTTTAAAAATATCTAATAAACTCAATACTTATTTTATACGAAATTCTCTAATTTAATATGATAAACTTCTACATTTATAATAGTAAGATTTTTTTTTGGTTTCGAACATGAGAACGTTTTTTAGATAAGTTTCTTTGAAACAATTTCGAGTAGAGAATTTATTTTAAGAAAAGGGAAAGAGAAACTGTTGTACAGTAAAAAGAATTTAAAATTTAGGAATTTTAACAATAGAACCGCAAACCGTAAATCGTACGAAATGCACGTTTTCTACATTTTATTTTATACACAATTCTGCGTATTATGCCTACTGCACACTGAATGCGATATTCAATGAGAACTCCAGTTTGTATCGTCACTTGCGAAAAAGCAGAGCTTTTATTAGATATCGCTGATCGCATCCAATGTGCAGTAGGCATTATGTATAGAATTGTATAATTGATCTGTTCACGTTGCTTGAAATTCTCAAAAATTTTTGAATGAGATAGATATATATCTGGATATTGAAAAGAGACAAAGCGAAAATGAGTGTAAAAAGTGCAAGTAACGCGAACAGATCTAATATTTTCCTGTCACGCATATTTTCATCCCTGGAAGGCACTATTTGTGTCATCCTATCTTCATCGTTCGTTAGACGTAAAACAAGAATAGAATGACAAAAAATAGCTGTAATAGCGTCTTCCGAACGCATCCAAAGTCACCACGTGATTCTTTTTGTCGCTGAAACGGCCAGTTTGAGCGGCTCATGAAAACGCTTCTTTATCGATTCAAACTGTTGCCGCCACGTGTATGTAAGTACGCAACTGTTCGAGCGCATGCGTCACCTTGAAGCAAGGTGATCATTGCCTTTCGAACTGAGCAGCGTATCATTCGCCTTTGGCGATTCGCATCGTGTTGGTCGTGTTCACGTTATCGTAGCAGTTTGTCGCACTACACGTAATCGAACCGATTAAAATCGCCATCATGTCAATTCCGAACAGCGATCATGAAAAGAGAAAGCAGATTTCGGTGCGTGGCATCGTTGACGTTGAGAACGTTGGGAACTTCAAGAAGACCTTTAATAGGCATCTTCACTACACCCTAGTGAAGGATCGTAATGTCGCCACAAGTCGCGATTATTTCTTCGCCTTGGCCCACAGTGTCAAGGACAATCTCGTATCACGATGGATTCGCACTCAGCAGCATTATTACGAGAAAGATCCTAAGGTACCCATTCATGTCTTGTATAATTAATCTGTAAATCGGCATGATCTCTACAACTTTGCATTTCATTATTTTGTCAATCGATTTTCATTCATTATGTTTGTGTTTCATTGCCGTAATCGTACAGATTCTCTTTATTACTCTTCATTTTGACAATTGACGATTAACCTAAGATCTTCTGTTATTAGACTCGATTCCACCAATGTGAAATTAATTTTAATCTCGGTTTAACTTAATGTTTATCTTTTCTAATTCTGGCAGTTAGGAAAAAATAAAGAGCAAATTAAATCGAGTTAATCTTACATTGTTCGCATTCAAACGAGCATGTTGGAATAAGTAGGAGCTTTGGTAGAAACATATTGAAGCATGTGATGCGAATAAACTTATTGGTGGAACCGGGTTTTAATACGCTTTTATAGGTCTGTTCCTTTTAGTTGAATTCTTTGCACCGTTTTATTTGTTCTCTTTTCTTCTCCAACCGTCGAGAGAAAAAAGGAATTCGTGCAAAAAATTTAACTGAAAAGAACAGACCCATATTCAGAATGCGCTTGCAATGATATTAGCGAGCTAACATGCTATAATTTACATTAAGCGACGTTTGCAATGAGATTTTAATTGTAACAGTAATCTTAATACGTATCGCAAAAATTAGCCAGTCACAGTCTAGAATTGTCTAAAAATTCTCTGCTGTGATTGGTTAATTCTTATGGTACGTCTTATGGTTACAGAATGTGTGTGAGGGATCCCTTAAGCCGTAAGAAATTAACCAATCACAATCGAATGTGAGGAGAATAATCGACTATGATTAAGTTTAAGGCTTAAGTTCCATTAAAATTCCAAAATTGTAGACGTTGCTTTACGTATATTATAGAATTTCAAAGATAAAAAGTGTGCTGAACACATCCATTACACAGAAATTAACCCTTATGTGGCCAACCAGGTACCCGGGTACCTATGGTCGCACATTTTGTTGAATAACTTTTTTTCTTAAAAATATTGGCTAAAATCGTCTCGGATCCCCATTATTTGACCGATTTCCTATAAAATTATGCATTAGAAAGTTTTTTTTTTATTTATTTTCACAAAAAATTTCGAGTTTCAAAAAAAGTAGTGCTGGAGCTTCCCCCACCTCCGTACGTTTCGTTCTAAATCTGTGAACACTGGGTATACATTCGTTTCAAAAATATTCTAGAACATTACTCAGGTATAGAAGAATGTAGAGATCCTTCTACTTCCCTACCTTTTTAGTTCAATGCACCTGGCCTTCGAAATAAAGAGGGTAACGGCATAGCTGCCAGCGTTTTATATCTGACTAAGGATAACAAAAGGTCACTATATACAATAATACTATTATATTTAGCTTAGAATATATTCGTCAACTGTAAATAAATCAATATCCATCAAATAGATAAAGATAACTAAGGCTACAGCACGTTTTTAGCCATAAATTTGTATAGAGGTACCCGGGTACCTCGGTTGGCCCCGGTACAAGATTTTTTGGTTGGCCACATAAGGGTTAATATATAAAATCGAAAATTAAGGATTTGGAGAAATATTGTTCGATAATGGAAAATAATACTTAAGAAAATCACGTCCATTGCGTTAATTTTCATTATATTTTTGCAAATACTATTAGATGTTTATATACAATAAAATAAAAAGACAACGCCTGTCTATCTAAATCCATATTTTAAAGCAAAATTTCTTTTCAATAAGAAAATCTATAGAATTGTAGATAACTTGAAAATTTTATATTATTGCATTATTTTGCTTATCAGAAATATTTTGCAATCGTATGCAAATAGGAAGTCTTTGTGGTTCATAAGTCGATTACAGTTCATTAAGAAAAAAACGCATCAGAGCATTAAAAATTGGATAATGCGATTTATCAATAATAGCATGCTACGTAATGTGCTTCGTAGCTAGATATACATATGTATATCTAGAGAATGTTTATAAGAATTCAGATAAAAGCTGCATCTTGTATATACATATATGATAAAGATTTAATAATTTTAAATGTATACGTAAAATATGCATTTTTAGTGATCTTATCTTAACCTTTGTATATACGAAAGTATGATTATGATTAATCAGTCAATATGAAGGAAGTGCATAGATGTGCGTAACAAAAAGTAGAAAGTATAATGCAATCTGCAATACGCAACTGTATATTTTTTTTATATTAAAAGATTTTTGTGTTTTATATCAATTGATCTCATTCTGTGTATAAAAATATTAAAAGTGTATATACATTATATATTTTGTAATGTTGCATCAAAATATATCAGAGTAGAATATTTTATCATTACTGATCTTTTAATAATGAAGATATATTTTTATTTTTATTTTTAAAGTTTCACTTATACATTTTTGAAAGACTTTCTATAATGTTAAATAATATGTTAAAATACAAACGTATTTCGTAAAGACGATTATTCGAACAAATAGAAGGATTCGAGGCTTGAAGAAGAAATCAAAAAACCTAACGTATTAGCTTTAGTGAAACATTTATGAACAAAATAATATCAATTTTTTTAGAAGACTGAAAAAGAGAAATTACTTTAGCCTCATGAGAACATATTATAAGAAGATGTAATAGAATATAATCGTAAGCTTTTAGTTCTTCTTCTTCACCAAATAAACTATTAATTACTGATTAAACATCAGCGTTTCGCAAAATACAAAAGTTAATAAAGATGAATGAAGTCATTAAAGTTCTTTGTTTTCTTCTTCAATATTTCTTATCTATTATATATTAAAAAAATCGTTTTTATGAAATGTGTTATATTAGTATAGTATTATAACTAACATAGTATTATTTAATACTGATTATCATTTGAAAATGTTTAAGGCGGGAATACTTTATGATAATTAAATTTTTATATAAGTATAAATTGCAAGATACATGATACGTATCTTTGTAATTGATAAAACAGTAAAAATTTACCTTTTTTAAAAAAAGATTTTAAGAAGGCGTTAAGAATACGTGTTTCTAGACAAAAATTAGTAAATTAAAAAATATCAAGTAGCGCCAAGTTATAATCTCAAAAAATTGCGTTATTTAACTCAACTTAAGTGAGACGTATTTTACTTAACTCAAGTGATACATATCAGTTGTATAAAAGATTATGTAAATATAACGAGGGGACCCCGCTCCTTGACACATATTATCAAGGTCATGATCCTGAGTAACCTCTGACAAGTTTTACCCGTCAGTCGTTATTTGTCAAAAAGCTATTAATAAAAAGAATTTAATAAATAACGTCTTATTTCTGCTACAATATTAAGAACTAATGTTAAGAACTATCACAAACCCTGCTTGCATAATGACTTTCCACGTGAAATAAAATTATTCTTGCCAAGGGATGCACAACTATAATCCACGTGAAGCGTGAAGGATCACCCCACATCAAAATTTAGGTTTGATTTCTTTTTTGAACCTCCCTTCGTGTGTAAAATATTAATCATATACTCCTAGGCAGGAGGAAAGATGAGGTGAATTTCGCTTCACGTTATAAAGTGTAGCAAAGCGAGGGTCTTCAAAATATCTATTTTGCTAAATGACACTATAATTTACACTTCTATGAAATGGATTTCATCACATTAGGATTAATTGAGGTAACAGTATAAAATAAATAAAATAAATAAAAATAAATAAATGGGTTAAGTAAAATATGTCTCATTTGTGAGTTGAATTAAATTACGCAATTTTTTGGGGATTATAACTTGATGCCAATTATTGATATCAAATCTTTTACTGATACGTGTCATTACATAGCATGACTTGGCGTTTATATGATATAACTTTAAAATCAAATAGGGTATTTCTATTGTATTGCAAATCTTGCTTTTTTTTCCAGAGAGTATATTATTTATCTTTGGAATATTATATGGGAAGATCGCTGCAAAACACAATGATCAATTTAGGGATACAAGGAGCATGCGACGAAGCTATGTATCAGGCAAGTGCTTTTATTTAATTAAATTTATGTAAATGTATCAAATATATAATGTATTAAAAAATAACACGCTCTAAAGATCAATTTCTTTTATTTCTCAAAATAATTGAAATAAACTAATTATTTTCAAAAGATTTACGCTATTTGCGGATTATTTCCGTGTCTTGAGACATCATTAAATGCCAGCAGTTTATGAACATTGTAATTCACCTCATCAGTGAAAAAAGTAACTATTTTATTAGGTATTATTTCTGAGTAGTATGAACAAAATTGCAACGCTAGTTTTTAACGATATTAAGACACGATGTATCAAGGAAATAATTCGCAAACCGCATAGCTACTTTGAAGAGAATACCCGTAAGTATTAAACGAATTATTTTTTTATCAGACTATATATATGGAAGAAATAAGAATTAAAAATAAGACTCTACTACACATCACAAGTAACGATACAATTATGAAAAGGATGCTAATAATCATTCTGTGCGCATCATTTAGTTCAATTTAAAAAATCCTCGAGATAAATAATAATCTTTTAACAAACTTGAGCTTGTTCGCAAAATCATGAAAAAAGTCAAATTATATGTATGAGAAATTCTACAAGATACTTATGTAAGTACAGGTTTTGTTCACAAGATGAAAAGACAGGGAATTCATTTCACTGTTTACATAAAGTACTGCAGTGACGAATTGATTCCAAGAGTTTATGTGGGCTCCCCAAGGTTCATAAACTGGCATACTATAGAATTATTATTTCATCTATCGATAGCTCTTTGCATTCTTTGGCTGCTTTTTTGCATTCATTTTTAAGTACATATCTACACCTGAAAGTACATGTTGGTAATAGCTTTCAATTTACAAATTACCAAGTCTACAAGCAGTATTGGATATCTTTATATATGTATCTAGATATATGTATAGATACATTTTGTATATCTAATCTGTATCTGAGATACATTCAAATTCGAGTATATCTGTATCTGTATCTAGATACAAAAATAAATCTGAATTGTGATTTTCAGATACATTTCCTTAGCAACGGCATGATTCTATCACATGTGTGTTAACGTACTCCTGATTAAGGTCTGAACAAATATAAGTTTGATTTGTAACACTAATAATAAATATTTTATCGTAAATCATTTTAATTGCAAGTTTTTGCAAAATTTCGTTTGTCGAGTTTTCGTATTATGTTATAATAGGAATGATAAAAGATTAAGTATTGTTAGTGCCGAAACTCCGATTTTTGTTTATAAAAAACAGCATGTGTGATTTATACAAGAATTTTTAGTTACTTTATTATTATATTATGGTTTAATGTCTTCAAAATAACGAAACTAAAAGTGATTAATTTATTTAGTATGTTTCTTAATACTACCATAATTATAACAAAATACAAAATGTAATTTAAAAGTATTTTATATGTATCTGAAGATACTTTTAAAGTATCTGTATCTATATATAGATACACTTTCGCACATGTATCTGTATCTCTAAATACATTTTAAAAGTATTTTATTCATTGTCTACAAGCCGATTTTATTTTAATTTTCTTGGACGTAGGTTTTTTGTTCACCAATGTCTCAACGGATCTTGCTATACAGTATAATCAAGAGATGGAATTACATTTAAAGGTGGCCTGAGAATATATTTTTAGAGACCTTAAGACTAGTTTTAGAATTTACGTTCTTCGTTTTCAACAATTTATATTATATAAGTAAAAATTCTTTCAGGGAATGATTACCTTTTGCAATTTATTTTCGACACAGTAAACGCGAGGCTTTTTTCTTTTTTCCAAGTAGAATTTGCCGCAATCATGTGGAATGTAAAGGATACACGATTGAAGCCTATACTTTAATCTCTTTTTGAGATCGCTGAGGATGATTCGAAATGGTGCTAAAACGTTTATTTTGTATCGCCATTTAAATTTACATAGATTTAATAAATAGACTTTGTCTTGTTATATATATAAAATATCTATGCTGCATCAACTGCGTTTGACTCTTAGAGCCCTTTTCACAATTGTATTATTTTATATTACTATTTAGAATTTAAAGATATATCCTGATGGAAAATTTTTCCTGAATTGTAATGAATAATGATGAAATATTACACTGAATTTCATATTAAAATCAAAATTGAATCACTTTTAGTATTACTTCATTAAAATTTTATAAAAATTTATTAAGATTTTATTACAATTCGTTAATCTTTTATAAATAATTCAATACAAAATATTGTTATATTTAGTTTTGCATTGATACAAAACTACAATGTTAGAATGCATGCAAAAAATATGTTATAAATTCGACTGCAGATAATCTGAGCTTCGGTTATATAGATCAGCTTTTCTTTATACCAGCCAGTCGTTATGTGTTTATAACGACAGTTGCGCAGCTTTTGTACTATATAAAATATCTGCGCAACTGTCGTTATGAGCACATAACGATTGCATAACAAATTACAGAATACAGGGACTGGTTATACAGAGAACACGATTAAATTTTATATGCGAGAATCGACACCTTCGAACGACACTCCTAAAAAGATCAATTCAATGCTTTTCATTACAATATTAACTGATTTCATTAATTTTCAGCAGATTTCGTTACATTCTTTCAACTATTGATTCCAACATTATCCTGTTTTTGTTTTTGGTAATTCATTAATAAATCTGTAAAAATAATTGTATACTTTGTTCTTATTTCATTATTTTTCAAATATTTTCATTAATTTTCCTTAAACTTTATATTATTTCATAATTTCAGCGATTTTTTTCCACCAGGGAATATTTTTAAAAATATATTTATCACTTTCTTTTGAATTGATGGAAGTGAAAATTATCTTTCTTGTGTTTTTCATTTGCTTCAGATAATACAGTATATTTGATCTATTTATTAAATAAGGTATAATTACACACACACACACACACACACACACACACACACACACATACATATATACAGAAGAAAAAATATATTTTTTGATATTTAGAATATAATATTTTTGATTTTTAGAGAAAATCTCGTTTTTTCTTAATTGTCAAAATCATAGTCTTAATAATACTCTTAGAACGATTTTACAAAATTCAAATATTTTGCCTTACAGATTTCAAAGAATCGATCTTAGGAACAGCGCAATAAATACTTTTTTCTTACATTTTTAAACATTTTTCTCTTTTCGATTTCGAATTTTTCTTGAATAATACATCTAATTGTAAGTATATTCTTTAATTTAAAAATATAATTTATATAAATCGAAATTCGAGAATAATATTATTGCAATGTAAATTCGTGAAAATTGTGAAAAATTAAGCAATAAAAGTGTAATTTATTTTTTTCGTAAAGCAAATTTTTAAGTATAAACGTTTTTAAAATTTGACTAATTAAAAATGTTGGTAAAAAAGTCATTTGCCTGTAATTTGTGTACAATAGTATTAAATGTAGAACACTTCGCTGTCACCGACACACTAAACAAAATATTGCCGCACACTCACATAATCATATAGTAAGTGTAAAAAGTATTCGTATAGAGGAAATTATGATAAAGAAGCCTTATTTATAGAAAATAATCATTAATTAGCAATTTTATACAACGAATGCATTGTGTCCTAAGAACATAACTGAAATTAACCGTATTCATGATCTTAAAAACTAATTTTACTTCTTTACCATTTCTTTCTATTTGTGCTTAGGACACAGATCATTTTAATCATTTTATATGTACAACTCTTTTTTGTTT
>NW_017304248.1:297403-309941 GCF_001594115.1 Trachymyrmex septentrionalis | reverse complement strand
TTGTGCTTAGGACACAGATCATTTTAATCATTTTATATGTACAACTCTATATCATCTATAAAATTCCATATAACTATTTCTTATAGATGGGTTTGGATATAGAAGAATTGGAAGAACTTGAAGAAGATGCCGGACTCGGTAATGGAGGACTAGGTCGTCTAGCTGCCTGCTTTTTAGATAGTATGGCTACATTAGGTTTAGCCGCTTATGGATACGGTATACGTTATGAATATGGTATATTCGCACAGAAAATAAAAAACGGTGAGCAAATAGAGGAGCCCGACGATTGGCTTAGATATGGTAATCCTTGGGAAAAAGCTCGGCCAGAATTTATGTTGCCGGTAAACTTTTATGGCCATGTGATTGACACTTCAGAGGGCAAAAAGTGGGTGAATACGCAGGTAATAAATCCTTTTAATACATGATACTTTATAGAATGTATGTTTCAAAAAATTGCTAAATGTTGTTTCATTACATATCACAATTTGGCAGGGTTAGATAAGGGTTTTTTTAACTAAATTAAGTTAACTTATAAAATTAACTTACAATTAGTTAAGTCAAAAGTTGAGTGAACAAAAAACTAATTTAGTTAAACTTACATTAAGACTGTATTAACTTAAGTTAAATAAAAAGTAAATTTTAAAAAACATCTTTTATTAGGATATCCTAATTTAAAAAAAATTAAATTACTTTAAATGAAAACAATTATATAGATACATTTAATATTTTATTTGTAAATAATATAAAATAAAAGATATTTCTTGTACAATAAAAACTAACTTTTAGTACTTTTACATAGATATTTTCATATTTTGATATAAAAGAAAAATAAAATAGAATTTTTAAGAACGTAAGTAATCTTATATCTTCTTTTTGTACTGGCTATGCTCGCACGTTTTTCGAAAATATGAATTTAAAAAAAGTTTTTATTCTTTTTTTATTGCTTGTTAGACATGAAATGAGCGTGATGCAATAGCGTTCCCTAAATGCAGACTCAACTCATGTTTATTTTTGGGTACTACGAGCGTCGTGTCCATCGCACAATCATTGAGCTATTTTTAATGTTGAAGATTTTATAGAAAATTTATTTATAGAGATAAAAAAAACTTTAATTTAAAAAAGAAAAGGTTAATAAATTAAACAATAAGATGAGAAATAACGATTCAAATGATTAAAAATCAATCATAAATTAAGAGATTAAAAGAGAATTAAATTAAAACTTTAATGCTAACTACAAAACTGCAAAGCAACATTCATGCATTTATACAAATATTTTGACTCGTGAAAATGAAATTATTATCAAGGTTATAACAATTGGTGATCAAAAATAGTACAAAATTTAAAGTCACATACAGATTGGAAAATTAAAAAATTATGCAAAGTAAAATGCCAAATTTATTCTAAATCCAGGAACATTAGTAATATAAAATTAGAGGTACTGTTAAAAAAGCTGTTATACAATTTTGACACTCATTGTAATACTCTCGTAGATTAGCGCCAACAGTTTAAACGCACTGTTGTAATGCGACGATGATGCCAATCATTACGATCATCCTGCTTTTAAATTGTGAGATCGTGAGTAACAGATCTTGTGAAGGATATAACACATTAGTAAAAATTATATTATATAATTTTTTTTCCAAAATAAACTATGATATAACAGTGTTTTATTGTAAAAATTGTTAATTAAATTTAATATCATCACACATATATATAAATAAATTCACATAATTAAAACCGTTACATTACTCTTATTTGCTCTTATGATAAGAATATCGGGGTTCAATCGCAATGTTTTCAGTTTCATTTTTAAGTATATTTAATTAATAATTTTTTACTAGAATTATAAGATGAAATATTATGACAAAGTTTATTGATGATAGGAATGAACTGATTTCTACAACACCATTTGATTATGAATCAAATTTTTCTATATGTGTTTAATAAACTCAAGCACAGTTTATTGTTTAGTAAATGTAATAAATTAAAGTTTAAAGATAATTAAATTAAGTTAAAAATTAATTAATTTGAAATTAATTGAACTCAATTAAAAGTTATTAATTTTTTAACTTATTTTATTTATCTTTTAACTTAATAACTAGTTATTATCCAATCCTGCCATTTGTACTGATCTCTCTTTTTCAAAATGCTGACGTATCTAGAGTTTTAATACAATTAAATAGAAAATATAAAGCTAAAAATCCTGCAGAGAAAATATGACAAAATTATGTATATATGTCAACATTATATTTCAACAAAGTTTTAATTCAAAGCTTATCCACAAAAATGCACAAAATTAGAAATAAATAACGAATTTCTCGATATTTTAGTAAAAAAATTCTAAATTTTATAGAAAATGTCTGATTAAACGAATGTCCGATGATTTTGGGATACTTCGTATAAATAATCTGTAATAATAATAATTATGCTATTTTATTTAATATTATTAATACAGGTTATTTTTGCCATGCCGTATGATAGTCCAATTCCTGGCTACAAAAATAATGTTGTTAACACATTGAGGCTGTGGTCCGCAAAATCGCCTACAGAATTTAATTTGAAGTTTTGTAAGTACTGAATTTCAATAAGTTTCTATGATACAACAATAGTCTTTCTATATTTTGACTCTTCTGTATTACTGACTTTCAGTTAACGATGGTGACTATATACAGGCGGTGATTGATCGTAATCTGGCAGAAAATATTTCCAGAGTTCTTTATCCCAACGATAATTTCTTTGAAGGCAAAGAACTCAGATTGAAACAGGAATACTTTATGGTAGCTGCTACTCTGCAAGACATCATCCGAAGATATAAAGCTAGCAAATTCGGCTCAAGGGAGCATCATAGAACTGATTTTAAAGCTTTCCCTGATAAAGTAGCTATTCAACTCAACGATACACATCCGTCTCTAGCTATTCCCGAGCTAATGAGAATCCTTATCGATGTTGAAAGACTCTCTTGGGAGGAGGTATGTTTATCATATGCATATGGCATTATTATTTAGTATCTATTATACATACTAAAAAAAAAGATATTTCTAAAAAATTTGTTAAAATAGAAAAAGAATTACAACTTACAATGTGCGGTTGCATACTTTTTCATACAATTATGTATTTTCATATTTTTTATGTGTAAGGTTAATTTATATTTTTTATTCCATTCTAAAATAATGACTTTGATATGATCATGAATCAAAACCAAATTAAAATCATTTTAATATTCTTCTAAGAAAAAATAATTTTTATTTAAAACATTTTTTACATCTCTTAGATTCGGAATCTGGTAATTTATAAGTTATGCGAATTCAAATAAGATATATTATATTTTCAAAAAAAAAAAATACAAAACCTTCGACGTATTTAAAATTTTGATTACTGTAAATGATCGATTTTTTCAATTTCCGGCTTTTATCTAAATGTATGCTTAATAGTGACGGAAATTTGACATTGACAAAATGGATGTCTTTATCATACGAAACAGACATCTTGAAAAATCTTAACTTTTAGGCTTGGGATATTACGACACGTACATGCGCCTATACAAATCATACGGTTCTTCCCGAAGCATTAGAAAGATGGCCCACCCATATGTTGGAGAGTATTCTTCCAAGGCATTTGCAGATCATTTATGAGATAAATCATTTGCATCTTCAAAATGTCGCAGCTAAATGGCCTGGCAATATGGATCGTATTCGTCAAATGTCCTTGATAGAAGAGGAAGGTGAAAAGAGAGTCAATATGGCTCATCTGTCAATCGTTGGTAGTCATGCCATAAACGGAGTTGCTCGTATTCATTCAGAAATTCTCAAAGACAGTGTGTACGTAGAATTTTCTTAGATCTAAATCTAACAATGCTTTATTGAAACGTTTAATGTATCTTCTCCTTTTGTTAGCTTCCGAGACTTTTACGAACTGACACCAGAGAAATTTCAAAACAAGACAAACGGTATCACGCCGAGAAGATGGCTGTTACTTTGTAATCCAAATCTATCCGATATAATTGAAGAAGTCAGTATTCAAATACGTGAAGTTATTTTAATTAGGGATTTGGATTTAAAAGAATATTTGTTTGATTTTAAATGCACGATTTATTTAAGAATAATTATTTTAATTAATAACGTCATCAAATAAAATAAAAAATAAAAATGTTGTCTTAAAAAAAAATGTTATTAGCTTTAAGAAATGGTTGATTTTCGAAAAATAAATGAAACATTAAAAATAACAAATTATGTATTAAATACTGAAAAAAAAACTATAAATTAATTTTATCGATTTATGATTTCGGTATATATAAAATAAACTTTGTAAAATTTCAATACATCTAATGATTTTGATTCATCTTAAGAAAAGATTATAAAAGGGTTATCAATTTCAATTGGAATTCAATCCAAATTTCTAATTTTTATAATTACGATTTACACATGTATATTTTACATGTATATGATTTTGTAATTTTTTTATAATTTGTAGAAAATCGGTAGCGAATGGACAGTTCATTTAGAACAATTGCAGCAATTGAAGAAGTGGGCGAAGGATCCGGTATTTCAACGTAACATTGTTAAAGTCAAACAGGAAAATAAATTGCGACTAGCTCAAACATTAGAGAAAGAATATGGCGTTCGGGTTAATCCGGCATCTATCTTTGATATCCAGGTTAGAATACAATGAATACAAATACTGAGACACATATATTTGATATTTCATGTAAAAGTTAAAAATAAAATAATTCCTGAAATAATGATACATTTTTTAGTTGTTAAAAACTGCAATTAATTTATTGCGTGTCCATTTCTCGTCTCTGAGAGCCGAATTTTAAACTGCATGAAAAAAAATTCAACTAGGTTTGAGATAAAATGATATAACATCGAATTATGATATTTTATTAACAGGTGAAGCGTATACACGAGTACAAACGACAATTATTGAATTGTCTACATGTTATCACTTTATACAATCGAATAAAAAAAGATCCGTCTGCTCATTTTGTTCCGAGAACTGTGATGATAGGTGGTAAGGCAGCACCAGGTTATCATTTGGCGAAGAAGATCATTAAACTCATCTGCAGCGTTGCTAATGTTATTAATAATGATCCGATCGTCGGCGATAAGCTCAAATTAATCTTCCTTGAAAATTATCGCGTGACTCTGGCCGAAAAGATCATACCAGCCGCGGATTTGAGCGAGCAAATTTCGACTGCTGGCACCGAGGCGTCTGGCACTGGCAATATGAAATTTATGGTCAGTAATACTTGGCAACGAAATGAAATTTCAGATTACGCATTTGTTTACATGTCTGACGAGATAATCTCGATAATAAACTCATTTGACAAACATGAAACCACAAATAATCTTAATTACTTCTTATGCTCTTATCTAATTTATTTAATAAGTATTAACATTAAGTATTTGTATTATTGCAGTTATTTTTTAAAAATTGTAAATTATAAAATTGGGTTTAGATAATGGAGCTCTGCTTTATTTTTAGCTAAACGGCGCATTGACCATTGGTACTTTAGATGGAGCAAATGTAGAAATGGCAGAAGAGATGGGTAATGAAAACATTTTCATTTTTGGTATGACAGTGATGGAAGTAGAGGCTCTACAAAAAAAAGGCTATAATGCGTACGATTATTACAATAAATTACCGGAAGCTAAACAGTGTATCGATCAAATCCAAGGAGGATTTTTCAGTCCAAATAACCCTGATGAATTCCGAGATATCGCTGATGTATTGCTTAAGTGGGATAGATTCCTACTCTTGGCTGATTATGAAAGCTATATAAACATGCAGGATCGTGTTAGCAAAGTCTATCAGGTACTTAATTTATTATAACTACTTTTCTATAAGCTTTTTATAAAAAAGACTGACTAGAAAATGTAAATCAACTAGATATGAGAAATACCAATTATATCAAAGTTAGATGTTAGACTAATAGAAGCACATATATTTAAAATAGATTTTTATCTCAGATATATGACTGCGCGATTATTTTCAATCGGTCAATTTCATCACCATTCCTACATTCTTATTTAAAAAAATTTTAATTTAAATTTAATTTTAACTTGAAATTTTAATTTCCTACAAGAGCTCCATGATACAGTCGCTTGTTAATTGTTTCAGGACGAGAACAAGTGGGTAGAAATGGCTATCCATAACATAGCATCGTCGGGAAAATTCTCATCAGATCGTACAATAGCGGAGTACGCGCGCGAGATTTGGGGTGTTGAACCGAACTGGCAGAAACTCCCGGATCCACACGACCCTCGTGATATTTAAATAAATTCGCCACTATTTTTTCATAAAGTATCTCGATAGTGTTTGTCTTCTTTCATAACTAATAATATCCTCCTGTCATAAACGATAATGTTTAGGACATTAATGCCAAAATAATTATAATTGCACAAAATAATAGGAATTATTATTTGCAAGTATACAGAATGTTCCAAAATTCGCGAATTATAAATTCGCAAAATACCACAGTGAGAAAGTCTTCAAAAAATTAAAAAAGATTATTTGTAAATTTTTATTTTAAGCAATAGTTTGTGAAATAGTTATAATTCACATAAGATCAATTACGGGCTGTTTATACGTTGAAATGTGCGCTATTAATACTACCGTATGATTCAGATAGATGATTGTCGAAATATAATCTGTAAGTGGCTATATTTAAAGTTTAAATATATAAATAAAGTGTTTAAATTTATACTTTTGCAAAAAATTATTGCTTTAAATAAAAATATATACAATCTTTTTACTTAATTTTTTGAACACTTGTGATATTTTGATTCGCGAATTTCAGAATACCCTGTATATCGCGATAATTTCTTACAATGTACTATGAATATTTACAGAAATAAGGGCTTTTTAAATGTTGCCCAAAATGGCACAGATATTGCTAGAATCTTTTTATGTTCACCTTTTTTGTGATGAAACTATATATAGTGCAGTACTCTAGTTACTAGAGCAGAACTGGGTGATGTCTGCACATTTCGACTAATTTTCAGTTTGGCTCCCGCCCTTATCTCATTAATCAGCACGTAGTCTAAATGCCAATTGGCATTCAACCAAATTGAAAATCGGCCGAAATGTACAGATATAACCTAGCTATATTAGAGCACTATTCTCTTTTTTGTATATAGAATTCAAAGAGAATGATTTTATCGCATGATAATGATATCATCTGTAAATTAAGAGTACGTTCCGTTTTGGGCTTACAGCGCTTATAAGCTTCATTTGTCCTTGTTTAATGTTTGATAGATAACAAGCATGAACTGAGCACGCCTAAAGCGTGTAAACAGAACGCACCTAACATAACATCTGTTCAAAATTATCATACACATCGACGAGTATAAAATTTATGAATTAAAATTGAAGATTGGATGATTCTGAATTACATGGCACACAAATTCTAGATATAAATAAATTTAAATTAAATTTAGATTAAATTTTTATTGACAGATTGAGAACTATTATATATCTACCTACACAGAACATAATATATTAGATATCTCCTATGGATATTAGGGATATCCATGAGTTCCTAATCAACAGCCATTAGATATAGATCTACGTACAAATGTCCCATTTGATATCTTGAATATCCGTAGAATATCTAATTTTAAGTATCTACGTTATATTCAATGGATATTTATATAAACATTTTTTTATACCTCTAGCAACACATTCTATATGCTATTATATGTATCCAGATGTCTACTAGTAGTTATCCATATGGACATGTGAATATTCACTAGATATCTATTATATATTTTGTTCTATGTAAGTAGTTCTTTTCATATGAACGAAGATAGATGAAAAGACTCAATGATTCCTATTAATGAAAGGATTAGAAAAGTGCATGGTATACTGACGCTATAAACTTTCCTGTAACATCGTGCGGTTATATGAGTATATTTATTTCAGATATCGAATCATTCTGATCGTGTTTAATATATTTCTTATTGTATATGATTCATTCAAAAGGCAATTGATAAAAATGCCTTTTCAAGAGTAACAGATTCTTAATCTTGATACGCGAAAATGTTCGATAAAACACAAAAAATGTAATGAATTATATGACTGTCTTATTTTATTTTCAATATTAATGAAAGAAAAAAAAGAGAAAAATATGCTTATTCTCTATTTCAGGCCTGTCCAATTTGACTTCTGGAGCCAAAGCGCAAACTCATCGATGCAAAAAGTTCAATATAACTAAGATTTCGGAGACTATTATGTGTTGATACGTATCTGAGCGACGCTTATCAACAGTCCGTGATATCTTACATTGTGAAATCTTATATTGAACTTTTTTGCGTTGATAGGTTTGCGTTTTGGCTCTGGAGCTTAAATTGGACAGGCCTGCTCTATTTTATCAGGAGATTATCTACACACTAATTATGTCGTGGCATATAGTTTATATAAGTACTTATGTAATATATTAAAATAATAATATATCGTTTAAATAATATATTGTATGTTATAAGAAGAGCATTAGTAACTTGTTGAGAATAAAATCTGTGGTGAATATTCTTGAATACGTTTTTTAGAAAATAACATTTGCAAAAATAGCTTCTCTGCAACACTATCTATTTTATTATCTTTTCAAATGCTTAACATTGCAAGATACATAATATAGGGTTGGGGGGGGAGAGTTACTTTGTTTCGAAAAGTAATTAGTTACCGTTACAAGTTACTGACTCTAAAAAATAACGAGTTACAGTTAGTTATTTTTCAGTCTTTTCTGTTATTATCACAAAACAATATAGGTAATATTTTGATTTCCTATTTATCAACAAAGAAAAAGATTTATTTATGTTTTTACATATTATACAATTTTATTTAAATTGTATCTCTATTCAAAACTTTATAATCTTTCTATTCCAATTCAAGTAATAATATCTAAACTTGCGTCAATAAAAAAATATAAACTTGCGTCAATTAAAATTAAAAATTTTTTAAATAAAATTTTTTGCACATTATATAATTCAACTAAATCCAAATAAGTATTTTTGAATTTCAATTCAAAGATAGTTCTATTTCAAGTATAAAAATAAAAGTGCATAAGAGTCAAGTGCGAAAATTAGTGCGCAATAATTAGGAAACCTTTTTTAAAACAATTTATTACAATGTTTAAATTCTAAATATTTCAATAAATTCTCTCGAAAGATATTTCAAAATTGATTTATAATAATTCTTTCTTACATCAATACCGTTACGTCAACAGTAAATTGACATTTAGAGCCCACTAGGCTTTGGATAGAATTTTCTTACATGTGTAGTGACTCAAATCATAAGTGCAATGATAATATGAGCAAACGAATACGAGAGTGGGAGGAGAGGAAAAGCGAAATAACAGTGAGGGGGAGAGTTTTTCATATACATACCTATACATTATTGGCTGCACTAGTTCAGAATTTCCCATGTGGAAGAAGAAATATACTCTGAGCTAATGAAAATTAATTTAGCTATAAACAGACCTATATAAATTAAGAACAGGAGAAAGAATCGAAAATAATATTATTGATTTGGTTATAAATAATTTCGGTTATAAATAATTTATTATAATTTTTATGTATAATTATAAACTTTATAGAATTTGATCTTGATTTCGATTCATTAAAAAAAAACCAGGCTTATGGAACGGTTTTCTGTTCTAATTCCGATTCGGGTTCTTGGTTCCATTATATGTTCTTAAAATTATTCTCGAAGGTAATAAAATTTTTCTTTTTTTGGAAAGAAATATCCTTTTTAATAATTAACTTACTAATACATGTTAATTGTCATGTCATTGAGTTGACATATAAAAGATTTTTAAGCAAGCACTGTTTTAATTATTTTGTATTTCGAGTCAGATTTTATATAAGCAATTATTTCGCTTCTCAATTGAATATAATTTCAATTGATCTCTAATTAAAATATGATTACTGAATTATATCTCAGAATATAAAATAACAATATTTTCATTAAGTATCATCTAATATGCTCTTGAGATTTGAGTTATAAGAGAATTTCACCAAAGAATGAAAGCATCATCAAATGAAAGAACTACGAATCTAATTGATATGCATGGTACTGTGACCCCTCAAAAATAGGTTCGGAAAACCAAACCTAGGGAATATACTAAGAAGCTAAGAAGAACTATGAAGCTGAAGACATGGTAGTCTCGGAGCTAAAACAAGCGAATAAATTAATTATTGCTGATATTTTCGTGAGAATCTATTTTTTTTACGAGCTGTTATATTTTAATATTTCAGTAAGCATTAACTACGAATATATGATATATACATATTTATATATGTATATATTAATATGTAATCATAATATTGTTTAAATGCATACACATTAATTTTCATTTTAATTCAAAATTATATACACTATACATACATACATATATTTATTTAATTATTATATACACTGTTCAAATTTGCAGTTTCTCATAAAACCGCGCGTCTTAATGAATACATAATATTTTCCTCTGTATTTTCACTTAAATCATACATTTTTATACTTGTATATTGAATAAGAGATTATACGTTCCTTATGCTTATTACGTCTTTCTTCTGAATATAATATATTTATATATAATATATACATAAAAAAGATTAATATTAAAATATCAGAATTATCCAAATAAAAAGAAAGTATAATGCGAAGAAATGGAGATAGTGATGGGAACGATTTCAACCCAGAGACTATATATTTCGATGTATTCAATTTCTCAAGAGTTAAAATCGTGTTATTCCTATCGCTATCGCTATTCCCTCGCATTTTGCCTGGAGCTTAATCCTGTTCGAAGTATGTAAATGCCAATGAAATCGTGTAAAACGTTTTATATGGACAAAAAAATGGTTCAATATACTTTTTGCCTCTTTTCTAAAGTAAAAATGAGAAAAATAAATTTTTTTTAGAGTTGCACAGTTTTTTTTTAAATACGCGGAAGTAAATTTGTATTTTCATTTCTTTGTTTCGAAGAGGCTTTGTAAAAATCACATAATGAAAACCGATGTATAATGTTGCGATTATCATAAATCGACAGGATATCATTAAACAAAAATTACAAATTATTGGGCAGACTGGTATGTATATGATTTAGAAATAATGTTATGCCATTAACAGCCAGCAGATGAATATCACTGCTAACCACAAAAATACTTTGGATAAAAATTGCTCTTCCTCAAATTGTGGTGTACCTCTCGGAGCTGCAAACGAATAATTTTGTTCTAAATTATTATCTTAATTATTTCTTAATTATTATTGCAATATACATATAGTGATATGCCTTGTGATCAAGCAAAAGGATTCACAGAATAAAAACACCTCGATTGCTATCGTGTCAGAAAGCGCGCGTCTTTGTGATGTTTTTTTCCTAAATTACATAAAATTAAAAACTGACCTTTTAATATTTTTATTATTTTTTTAAACACTACCTGAATGGAACATCATCAGATAATATTTAACAAATAAGTATTTATCGTAAACTTTACTCTCTAAACTTTAAAACGCTTTTTGGAAAAAGTTCCTATGATTATTTTTCGCAGATATTGAATTTCTTGTGCAAAAATTTACTTTTTCTACGATGTCTTTTACTTCAAAACTAAAAACTTTACGGAAAAACGCATCAGAAAAGAATTTTTTTTATAATGTGTTCGCATAAATTTTCGCCAAATTTTTTAAAAACTTTCGACTGTCAATAATTTTTATTTAAAAAATACATTTTAACCTACTTTTTATAGTTTATTTCGAAGACGTAGAGTCAGTAGAATTCTCAATGCATAAATAAATATGTAATATTTTAAAAATATCTTAAGTTAAAACAAATTTTTTTTGATGAATTTGTTATATTATGATTATTTTTTACGAAGCTATTTTTATTAAATTATACGATATTTAGGATCCAATTCGATGATTCAGCTAGCTAGATCTTTTGCAACACATCTGATATTTTACTAAAATTTAAACCATTTTTGTATATCATAAAAATTTTTCACCGTTTTCAGCTCACGTTTTTAACTCACGATTATTTTGAGTAATAAAAACGTGCCTTCTACTCAATGAATATGACTCCGTTTTTAAGTCACAAAGAGGAACTTTTCCGTAAATCGAATGCAATTAAAATGGATTGCACATGAATACAATCGAGTGATAACATTATGAGTACTTTCGATTAAAAAAATTTTAATTATTATATAGTGATTAGTGGATTGGTGATTAGGAAGTGAGCTGAAGTTTATCGAAAGGTGGAACAGTCCAATTTAAAAATAAGAAACTGATAATATAGTATTAATTTTATGATTATCCTGACGTACACCTAATTCAAATAATCGTAGCAATATGGCGAATAAGATGTCACGTTCTGACGACAGCTGTTAGAAAAGTTGTATGCACAATACTACACCTGGATATATATTTTCTTCCACAATGATTTGTACGCTCACTTCTTCTATTCTTTTTGACTTCTGCGGTAAATCCTCGCGCGGCATAAATATCGGAGTTACCCTATTATATGAATTCTATTTCAATTTATTTGTAACTATATGAC
>NW_017304248.1:294547-297303 GCF_001594115.1 Trachymyrmex septentrionalis | reverse complement strand
CTTATGCTTATTACGTCTTTCTTCTGAATATAATATATTTATATATAATATATACATAAAAAAGATTAATATTAAAATATCAGAATTATCCAAATAAAAAGAAAGTATAATGCGAAGAAATGGAGATAGTGATGGGAACGATTTCAACCCAGAGACTATATATTTCGATGTATTCAATTTCTCAAGAGTTAAAATCGTGTTATTCCTATCGCTATCGCTATTCCCTCGCATTTTGCCTGGAGCTTAATCCTGTTCGAAGTATGTAAATGCCAATGAAATCGTGTAAAACGTTTTATATGGACAAAAAAATGGTTCAATATACTTTTTGCCTCTTTTCTAAAGTAAAAATGAGAAAAATAAATTTTTTTTAGAGTTGCACAGTTTTTTTTTAAATACGCGGAAGTAAATTTGTATTTTCATTTCTTTGTTTCGAAGAGGCTTTGTAAAAATCACATAATGAAAACCGATGTATAATGTTGCGATTATCATAAATCGACAGGATATCATTAAACAAAAATTACAAATTATTGGGCAGACTGGTATGTATATGATTTAGAAATAATGTTATGCCATTAACAGCCAGCAGATGAATATCACTGCTAACCACAAAAATACTTTGGATAAAAATTGCTCTTCCTCAAATTGTGGTGTACCTCTCGGAGCTGCAAACGAATAATTTTGTTCTAAATTATTATCTTAATTATTTCTTAATTATTATTGCAATATACATATAGTGATATGCCTTGTGATCAAGCAAAAGGATTCACAGAATAAAAACACCTCGATTGCTATCGTGTCAGAAAGCGCGCGTCTTTGTGATGTTTTTTTCCTAAATTACATAAAATTAAAAACTGACCTTTTAATATTTTTATTATTTTTTTAAACACTACCTGAATGGAACATCATCAGATAATATTTAACAAATAAGTATTTATCGTAAACTTTACTCTCTAAACTTTAAAACGCTTTTTGGAAAAAGTTCCTATGATTATTTTTCGCAGATATTGAATTTCTTGTGCAAAAATTTACTTTTTCTACGATGTCTTTTACTTCAAAACTAAAAACTTTACGGAAAAACGCATCAGAAAAGAATTTTTTTTATAATGTGTTCGCATAAATTTTCGCCAAATTTTTTAAAAACTTTCGACTGTCAATAATTTTTATTTAAAAAATACATTTTAACCTACTTTTTATAGTTTATTTCGAAGACGTAGAGTCAGTAGAATTCTCAATGCATAAATAAATATGTAATATTTTAAAAATATCTTAAGTTAAAACAAATTTTTTTTGATGAATTTGTTATATTATGATTATTTTTTACGAAGCTATTGTTATTAAATTATACGATATTTAGGATCCAATTCGATGATTCAGCTAGCTAGATCTTTTGCAACACATCTGATATTTTACTAAAATTTAAACCATTTTTGTATATCATAAAAATTTTTCACCGTTTTCAGCTCACGTTTTTAACTCACGATTATTTTGAGTAATAAAAACGTGCCTTCTACTCAATGAATATGACTCCGTTTTTAAGTCACAAAGAGGAACTTTTCCGTAAATCGAATGCAATGCTGATTCACGATGATTTCATATACTGTCGCAAACCCCAAACCTTTGATTATCAATTTTGCGCTTTCTCCCTTTATCATCCACCGTTTTAAAATAATAGCCGAGCACAATTGTGCTATTCAAATATTCTTAAAGTGTATAAAGTTTCGTTTTGCATTTTTAAACATTTTTATCTTTGTTATTTATCAAGTTATAATCACTAAAAATTTAGTAAATTTTTCCTTAATTTTTAGTGTATTGTTTTTTGGGGAGTGAGTGTATATGTATGGAACATGTATGTTTTTTATTATGTTATGATTAACTATAACTGTTATTTACTCTGTCCAACGAGAAAGTTACCCTTTGCATATAGGAGACAACTTAGCAGGCAAAGTGGACGTTTATACGTAAATATGGCATGCTCAGACTTAGAAGATTGAACGGGTGAAATAATGTCCTCGTTATGTTGCCTCCTATGCGAAATGAGTGGTAAATTTATTATTGAATAGAGTATAGAGAGAGAGAGAGAGAGAGAGAGAGAGAGAGAGAGAGAGATGTCTTTATTCCGACCAATTAACAACACAAACAATAATTAGATATATCACTGCAAAAAAAAGAGGTCATTAAAAAATTTGGTAAAGAGATAATAAAAGTTGTAATAATTCGTTAATTTTTGTTAGTAACAGTAATGATAACATGTTAATAAAACTAACAATAAAAAGTAATTTTTAGAAAAAGAACGATAATAGATTACTTTTATAAAATAACTTTTTCCAAACCTATAAATATCTATATTAATTTATTAAATCTATTTGTTATATCTATTTTTAGTATTGTTCTAACCAATGTTAAGCGGGAAAATGTACTTGCAAAATGACCAAATTAATAAAAAATATTTTTAAGTAGATTAATTTCTATTTACATTTTGAGCTATATACAATAGAACGATTTGTGAACATGTTAAAATATTAAAAAGAGATACTTGAATTCATAATTCTCTTGCAATCTGAATAGCTAAAATCGGCAATCACAGAATCAAATAAAAGTACTAATTATTAAAAATGTACAAATCAAAATGTTTTAACAAATCGAATCGATTTTTATTTCTTTCTTCGAATCCAAATCGAATCACAGCGACGAAATTAATTTAGTTTTTTAAAAATTGAATAGCTGAATGTTCTTAATCTAGTATATCGTATTTTTTA
>NW_017304248.1:291713-294447 GCF_001594115.1 Trachymyrmex septentrionalis | reverse complement strand
ATGCACGTGTGCATTAGTATAGCCAAGGGAAAACTCTAAGAGGCTGCGCACAATCAAGGAATAAGAACAGAGAATAGGAACAAGAATAGAGAATAAGAATTTCAATCAATTAGAAACCATGCACTATGGAACGTACAATTTCTGATAGGTTGAAAATATTGAAATTCTTATTCTCTGTTCTTGTTTCCTAATCTTTGTTTTTATTCCTTGATTATGCGCAGTCTCTAAAAGAATAACATGATGAACTGGAGCGCTCTCGGATAGAAATTTGAACGGTTGAAAATTTATCCTCTAGATAAATCGATCCATAAGCCTGTTCTTTTTGGCTGAACTTTTGCACCAGTTCATCTTTTTTCTTCTTCTTTCCTGTTGGAGAGAAAAGGAAAAAAACATAAACTGATGCAAAAATTCAGCTAAAAAGAACAGACCTCATTCATCCATGATGAATCGATCAATCCATAGTATTACCATACAATGCCGTTGACGTCTGATTGGTCGAAATTCGTCTATCTCTACTCTATCATGCGAACGATTTTTATAAGAAGTTTAAAGTATGTATAAGGCCGTTAACATTTTGACAAAAATTTAGAAAATGAATTTTTACACAAAAAATTTGATACCTTTGCAAAAATCAATATATTAACTTTTTTTTTAAAAACTTTAAAGCTTAGAAAGTTCGTTTTAAAAGCTTGTTTGTTAAATCAAAATTTTAAATAAAAAGAATCTTATTCTCGGTTGAAGCGGACCTTAGTGCTTAAATATATTTTTTATGTGAATTTATATACATTCCGTTTCTGCATATCGCGCCGAATATAGAGTTCTTTCTCTCTTCTTATTAAAAAAAATTGATTATATCGGTCTAACAGTCGCTTCATATTGCTTATCTGTTAAATTTTGGTCGATAAGGTTCCATCCAGGTAAAGTGCTTCAAAAAATAATAAAAATATAAAAAAAGATATCAATTTTCAATTTTATGTAATTTAGTAAAATATCGTACTATCTTGGATAACGCTAAAAGTAGGATATACACATTTATATATACGCCCATGCGCATTCACGCACATAATCGTGTTCAATTCTGATCAGTCAAACTCCATACAGTTCATAGGGAAGAATTACAACCATAATTTTAGCTAATGAGTGGTATCATAAATTTGAAATAAATCAGCAAAAATTAATCGCATCGAGTTTGATAAAAAACATTTTAAAGATAAAATTCTATACTTCCATGTGCATTTTGTTCTATTAAGCTGGGATAGCTGATTCACGATGATTTCATATACTGTCGCAAAACCCAAACCTTTGATTATCAATTTGCGCTTTCTCCCTTTATCATCCACCGTTTTAAAATAATAGCACAATTGTGCTATTCAAATATTCTTAAAGTGTATAAAGTTTCGTTTTGCATTTTTAAACATTTTTATCTTTGTTATTTATCAAGTTATAATCACTAAAAATTTAGTAAATTTTTCCTTAATTTTTAGTGTATTGTTTTTTGGGGAGTGAGTGTATATGTATGGAACATGTATGTTTTTTATTATGTTATGATTAACTATAACTGTTATTTACTCTGTCCAACGAGAAAGTTACCCTTTGCATATAGGAGACAACTTAGCAGGCAAAGTGGACGTTTATACGTAAATATGGCATGCTCAGACTTAGAAGATTGAACGGGTGAAATAATGTCCTCGTTATGTTGCCTCCTATGCGAAATGAGTGGTAAATTTATTATTGAATAGAGTATAGAGAGAGAGAGAGAGAGAGAGAGAGAGAGAGAGAGAGAGATGTCTTTATTCCGACCAATTAACAACACAAACAATAATTAGATATATCACTGCAAAAAAAAGAGGTCATTAAAAAATTTGGTAAAGAGATAATAAAAGTTGTAATAATTCGTTAATTTTTGTTAGTAACAGTAATGATAACATGTTAATAAAACTAACAATAAAAAGTAATTTTTAGAAAAAGAACGATAATAGATTACTTTTATAAAATAACTTTTTCCAAACCTATAAATATCTATATTAATTTATTAAATCTATTTGTTATATCTATTTTTAGTATTGTTCTAACCAATGTTAAGCGGGAAAATGTACTTGCAAAATGACCAAATTAATAAAAAATATTTTTAAGTAGATTAATTTCTATTTACATTTTGAGCTATATACAATAGAACGATTTGTGAACATGTTAAAATATTAAAAAGAGATACTTGAATTCATAATTCTCTTGCAATCTGAATAGCTAAAATCGGCAATCACAGAATCAAATAAAAGTACTAATTATTAAAAATGTACAAATCAAAATGTTTTAACAAATCGAATCGATTTTTATTTCTTTCTTCGAATCCAAATCGAATCACAGCGACGAAATTAATTTAGTTTTTTAAAAATTGAATAGCTGAATGTTCTTAATCTAGTATATCGTATTTTTTAACATGATGCTCTTTTTTGTGAACATCAGAATAAGATAAAAAAAAAAAGAATACTGAAAACATAAATAATAAAATTTAAACTGTATAGTTAGTAGAGATGTGCAAATTATTCGAATAAATAAATTGAATCGAATCAGAGCACCTATTATAAATCTATTCAAAAACAATTCTATTTGGAATACTTCCGTTTTTCGTCATTTTCACTTATCCTATAATGGACATTCGAATTGTACTTGAACCGATCAAAAAGTTCTCTTATGTTCCAGCGACCGGACATGTACCTGTGTCCGGACACAATAT
>NW_017304248.1:273938-291613 GCF_001594115.1 Trachymyrmex septentrionalis | reverse complement strand
TGAAGCGGACCTTAGTGCTTAAATATATTTTTTATGTGAATTTATATACATTCCGTTTCTGCATATCGCGCCGAATATAGAGTTCTTTCTCTCTTCTTATTAAAAAAAATTGATTATATCGGTCTAACAGTCGCTTCATATTGCTTATCTGTTAAATTTTGGTCGATAAGGTTCCATCCAGGTAAAGTGCTTCAAAAAATAATAAAAATATAAAAAAAGATATCAATTTTCAATTTTATGTAATTTAGTAAAATATCGTACTATCTTGGATAACGCTAAAAGTAGGATATACACATTTATATATACGCCCATGCGCATTCACGCACATAATCGTGTTCAATTCTGATCAGTCAAACTCCATACAGTTCATAGGGAAGAATTACAACCATAATTTTAGCTAATGAGTGGTATCATAAATTTGAAATAAATCAGCAAAAATTAATCGCATCGAGTTTGATAAAAAACATTTTAAAGATAAAATTCTATACTTCCATGTGCATTTTGTTCTATTAAGCTGGGATAGCTGATTCACGATGATTTCATATACTGTCGCAAAACCCAAACCTTTGATTATCAATTTGCGCTTTCTCCCTTTATCATCCACCGTTTTAAAATAATAGCACAATTGTGCTATTCAAATATTCTTAAAGTGTATAAAGTTTCGTTTTGCATTTTTAAACATTTTTATCTTTGTTATTTATCAAGTTATAATCACTAAAAATTTAGTAAATTTTTCCTTAATTTTTAGTGTATTGTTTTTTGGGGAGTGAGTGTATATGTATGGAACATGTATGTTTTTTATTATGTTATGATTAACTATAACTGTTATTTACTCTGTCCAACGAGAAAGTTACCCTTTGCATATAGGAGACAACTTAGCAGGCAAAGTGGACGTTTATACGTAAATATGGCATGCTCAGACTTAGAAGATTGAACGGGTGAAATAATGTCCTCGTTATGTTGCCTCCTATGCGAAATGAGTGGTAAATTTATTATTGAATAGAGTATAGAGAGAGAGAGAGAGAGAGAGAGAGAGAGAGAGAGAGAGAGAGAGAGAGAGATGTCTTTATTCCGACCAATTAACAACACAAACAATAATTAGATATATCACTGCAAAAAAAAGAGGTCATTAAAAAATTTGGTAAAGAGATAATAAAAGTTGTAATAATTCGTTAATTTTTGTTAGTAACAGTAATGATAACATGTTAATAAAACTAACAATAAAAAGTAATTTTTAGAAAAAGAACGATAATAGATTACTTTTATAAAATAACTTTTTCCAAACCTATAAATATCTATATTAATTTATTAAATCTATTTGTTATATCTATTTTTAGTATTGTTCTAACCAATGTTAAGCGGGAAAATGTACTTGCAAAATGACCAAATTAATAAAAAATATTTTTAAGTAGATTAATTTCTATTTACATTTTGAGCTATATACAATAGAACGATTTGTGAACATGTTAAAATATTAAAAAGAGATACTTGAATTCATAATTCTCTTGCAATCTGAATAGCTAAAATCGGCAATCACAGAATCAAATAAAAGTACTAATTATTAAAAATGTACAAATCAAAATGTTTTAACAAATCGAATCGATTTTTATTTCTTTCTTCGAATCCAAATCGAATCACAGCGACGAAATTAATTTAGTTTTTTAAAAATTGAATAGCTGAATGTTCTTAATCTAGTATATCGTATTTTTTAACATGATGCTCTTTTTTGTGAACATCAGAATAAGATAAAAAAAAAAAAGAATACTGAAAACATAAATAATAAAATTTAAACTGTATAGTTAGTAGAGATGTGCAAATTATTCGAATAAATAAATTGAATCGAATCAGAGCACCTATTATAAATCTATTCAAAAACAATTCTATTTGGAATACTTCCGTTTTTCGTCATTTTCACTTATCCTATAATGGACATTCGAATTGTACTTGAACCGATCAAAAAGTTCTCTTATGTTCCAGCGACCGGACATGTACCTGTGTCCGGACACAATATTTATTATTATTAATCTTAAATATTTTTTATTATAATATTATAACTATATATTTAAAGATTATTATAAAAAGCTTCGAGATTAATATTAATAATATAAATTTTATGTAAATGTCTGGACATAGGTACATGTTATTGAAACATGTTTATTTTATATGTTTTGCGTGCAAGTTAGAATTCTATATGACAAATTAAAATACAAATAAATTTGGAATAATATTATTTAATATTTTATGAATAATATCAAACATTCAACATCAACGATAATTTCTTCGCTTTTCTATTTTACAATTTTAGATATAAATCCAAATTTTCTATTAATAACTTGATTTTTAAAGGAAAGTTTGTATTCAAACATAACTTTTCTTTTTATTAACCTATCACATTCTTATAAAATTAATTTATTGACGCTTTATTAAATTATTAATCTAATTTTCAATGTTCGCACACTTGCTTTTAAAGCTTCATCTAAAATCATCATAAAATTCATTGTAACCGACATAGTTCTTGTACACGGAAAATATTTATTTCTTTTTTCATAATTCTGATTTTTTTTGGAAGAGTGACAAAAATTCCAAGTCAGTCCTGAAATTGTAGGGATTTTTCAGGAGTTTTTCAGGATACATTCAATTCTAGGATAATTTCAAGGATATTTAAAGATCTGGATATTCAAAGAGAATAATACATATATCTACATGTATAATCACAAAAACAAAAAATCATACTGAAATGAATCAAAATATATTTTAAAACTAAAGTTGATACTTCCGTATGGCATTAATAAAATCTGAGGAAAAAAATTTGATACCTACGACATAAAAATCTACAAAATTATTTTTGCATCATTAAAGTAATTTTTCTCACAATTATAGCATGCGTAACCAAATTTTATCAACAACTTCTTCTTTGGTAGGCAAAGATATGTCGAAAATAATTATTCACATTCGTATTGCAAAAAAAAAAAGAAATTTTATCGAACAGTATATAATAAATTCTTAGAACTGAAAAGGATATGGGCAGTAGAAGTCAAGCGCAGAAGACGTTACGCAAATAATATATCTATAAAATGTGAAACTTTTTTATTCACTAAAACGCGCTTACATATTTCGGTTAACTTTTGAACCCTCCTCAGACAATACAGACAGAGACAATACAAACTAACATAAATAAACTGTGAATAAAAAATTATCCTATCATGGTGAGCTCCCCTACCTCGAGAATTTAAATACCAAAATTAAACCCAAAAAGAGTGAAAGAAAAAGAAAAAAGAAAAATGAACGAAAATAAGGAAATAATGGAAATATCGAAGCAGAGAATATAAAAAACTAATTTATCAAAAACTTTGAGATTATAATTATCCCGAAAATAAGAATGCTCACCCAGATCACAAATCATAAACTATATCGCAAACATTACTATAAATTATTCAAAAACCGGTTCTCGACCCATTAACAGCTATTTTGGCCAGTCAGTATCAGACACAATGAGTCACTTTTAGTTTTAGCTAGTATTGAAGCTTACAAATGAAAAATTTAATTCTGGTATTTAAATTCTCGATGTAGGAGAGCTCAGCATGATAGGATAATTTTTTATTCATAGTTTATTTGTTAGTTTATGTTGTGCCTCTGAGGGCTCAACAGTGAATCAAAACATGTAAGCGCGTTTTAATGAATAAAGAAGTTTCACACTTCATAGATGTATTATTTGCGCGACGTCTTCTGCGCTTGACTCCTATTGCCCGTATCTTTTCCAGTTCTTTGATTTATAAGGAGTCTTGGTTAGTTTAATTTGTTAATAAATTCTTTTTGACCAATTACATTTAGATCCACTAATTTAAATGTCAGACTTCTAAAATTAGGATCAAATTCAGTAACTCCGAAAATTATCAATAAAAGAGAGTCTTTCATAAGTTTTGTTAAAAAGCTCTTGTCCTCAAAGGGTTAAAACAGCATTGATCAAAATTATATGAAAAAAAGCATATATAGAAAAGATAAATAGTTTTGCTTTATGTTGCAATTATTTTATATCTTTCCCCTTAAATTTATGACAAATTACCTGCACTTGGTCGTGTTTCTCCAAAGTTAAAAGTCGATGTAAAAAAAGCAAACGGAAAAGTGCCAATGCCGAACGACATATAGGAACCATCACCAAAACCAAAGCCGGGAAAACCGACATGGGCTTCTGGTTCTGACCTTTGACCGGCCGGGCGTGGCGGCACGTTATTCCTGAAGCATAAATCATTTTTTTGTTATTAAACTTATATTATTTAACATAATATTTATAATTTATAATATTCAATTTTAACAAAAAGGAACGAGTTATACCTCGGGTCTTCATGCTTTGCTGCACCACGTCCATATAATGGAATGACTTTATCTTTGCTTATTGCAGCTTTGCATACTGGACAAACCTGCCTGGTAGGTCTGGTCTCTAACCACTGATGCAGACATGGCCAACTGTAATATTATCATTTATATTATTTAAATCATAGAGAATAATGCAGTCTTCGACATGTTATTATAAAATAAATACCAAAATAGATGACCGCACATACTGACTACTGCATCTTTTGCGGTATCCAAACAGATATTGCATTCAAAAATCCTCTCATCCTTTTCTTTTTCCTCAGTAGAACCTGCAGATCCTGATGACTTAGACGAACCAGCTTGTTCCCTTGTCCTGCTCATCCTTTAAATATATTTAAAATTTAATAAATATTCTTACGTTTTAACATAAACAATAAAATAATCTTTCAATGAATTAATACTATACAACTCTGAAACACTTTGCATATTTTATTATGTTTAGAATGTATATAGTTCGCAGTTATAACTAAGAATTCATAATTTACAAATATTAATATCATGTGATACTTGTGCAAACATATATTTATTGTTATAATTATAAATATGGTTAACTCATTGTACAAATTATTATGTTATAAAACATAGGTTTGATGGAAATTACGAAGATTACCAAGCATATTTGCAAGATTATATATACTATAATATCTCATATACAATTAATTTTTTGATAAAAATACCAAAATCTTTATGCACAGAATAATGATATATATCAACTGAGAGATAATATAATAATAATGAATCAACTTAATAATTATTGATAAAATTGATAATGCAATTATTAATACATTATCAATTTTATCATTTAATTAATGCACACGACAAATAATTTTTGATAAATGACTATCTTTTTATCTTTTTCAATATTTAATATTGAATTTAACTTAAATATTCTTAAAAAATTTAAAAAAATTATTGTATCTTTCTTACTTATTTTACACAAGTTTGTTAAAGGACAAAAATAAATCCCCTCCCTATTCTTCTGTATCTTATGACTCTATCATGTCATTCCATTTGTAAGGTTATTAGATTATTAATACAGATTTATGTGCAATTATACTATTTAATTTCATTGTCGAAACAACCACGTCATCCTTTTTAATATTATTCTAACTGTTTACCTTCCCTTTTTTATAGTAAAACTCAATTGAAATAACAAATTATTTTTTTTTCTTACATTATTTCTCTCTCTCTCTCTCTCATCTTATAACCTCATTATATATTCTCAAACCCACCTAAATTTATAAATATTTTTTTTCATCCAATCATAACTCATTCCTTAACTTAATTTATTTTTTTTCTATTCCTTTTATTTATTTACCTATTACTTATTCCAACAGTTTTGCACTTTTAGTTTTATAATAAACAGGTATATGTTCGTAATAATAATCACTTCTCACACTCACACATTCTCTCTCTCTCTACTCTAACATTACGTCATTCTTATGTTTTTCAACACTTATGTTAATATGTATCATCTAGTTCTTAATTTACATATAAAGAACATATAACTTCTGCTATTATTTAATCCGTTCACTAAATTTTATATTTCAACAATTTTAAATATTCTATCGCAAAAGTTTTCTCTCTCTCTCTCTCTCTTTCTCTCACTATAAATATATATATATGTATACATATATATATTTATATTATCTGCGCCATTCCATCTATCAACCATTCCTACAGTTACACATCATACAATTCTTGATTTCTCATCAATATAACCTCTCTACATTTCGTTCATCTCATTTCCTTCTCTTTTCGCATTTGTATTTTTCGACAATTAAATACTTATATCTTATCAACCTTATCTTCTCTCTCTTCTTCCTTTACATTAACCGCATATGTCAAGTTGAAAACCATATCACTTACTTTTTGTCAGGAGGGAGGGTTCGACCTTCTCACGCAATAATGTCGTATCTTTCCTTGTTTAAATTGTAATAACACAGGAATCAGTACAAATAAAACAAATAACGGAAAATCTGTTTCCCCATGCAATCGAATGACTATGATCAATAAGTACAACGCGCTGCGACCGCTACGTGTATATGAGACGCATGATTTCCCAAACAGGATATTAGCAAATGACAGAAAAGAGAAAGAGAGTAATATGGCGGAAGGAATCCGATAAAGGGGAAGGAGAGGGAAGAGTAAAATGAGGAGCTGCGCACTAGTACACGTTCAAAGGAATAGAGAACACGAACAGAGGATGCGATTCACTTTAACACTGCAAATGCTTCGTCGACCAATGAGAAGAAAGAATTTTATGAATTGACCAATCAAAAAGTGCTTCCAAGCATTTGCAACGTAAAATAGATCGCACTTAGAAAATCAGCGCGTTCAAGGTGGACAAAATTGCTTGCCTGCTCGCTGAGTAATTGAATATGATTGGTTCGATCTATCATGGAGGAACGAAAGAAGTTGCACTCGTTCTCGAAACGAATTTCGTATCGTTCTGCGCAGATACTAAATGCGACCATTGAACCATTTGCTTCGCGGTAATTTTGAAGTGACATAATGACTCGTGACATCGAAACATTCATCGACGAGATACTATTAAGGACATTATTGTGTCCAGTGTACAGGAGCCATTATTGTTTTAATTATCTAGTTATAGCGTCAAGTTGTCATGAATTATAAAAATTAGATGATATCTATTAAATTTGTTTTAAGTTTTTTTTTAAGCGCGTAAATACTCAAATTTTGAGTTTTTTTCCATAATCTTCTTGATCTTGTCTAATTTAAAGTAATTTTTAAAAAATACTTGTAATGTTATTTAAAAACCAAAATCTGACTCTATAGAAATCTTTTAAAAAAAGAAATCAAAAGGATCTCATGACAAAATGTTTCCTCTACAAAACAAAATATGATAATACAGATATGTCTCTGCACAGCGAATAAGTTAGATCAATTAGCCATTATTTCTACTGATTCTTAAAATTTTAAATATATCATTATGCTCTTGAAATTGATTGATAATCACTATCGCAATCTTCATATATAACTTTCTCTTAATCCATTTGTAATTAATGCTTCTTCATTTTTCCTTATAATCTAATAATTACAGAGATGGAATTTTTAAAATTCGTATGATCAAATAGGATGTAACATATATTAATACAAAAAAGCGTAGATCTCTCATATAATCACTCCTCTTCAAGTTTTACATAAAACCCCATAGCAAAAAACGTCACATTCATATAATAAATTTAATAGTTACGAATAAATTGTGTTACAGTGACATCATAATTTATTTGTGACATTATCTTGATCTGTATATGTCATAGCAGTGTCACAGTAAAGTGTCACAGCAATTTTTATCACAGCTGTATAATATCATAACAAAATTGTATCTGTAACAAAACGGACATTCTCAACTTCTTAACTTTGTTGTGATATTACGTACATCTGTAATAAAGTGGATTCGCGCGCAATGATTTTGTTGTCATATTATTGTGATTTTGTTTGCTATGGAAGAAATTACATGTGTAATGTAAATCTGTTTAATATTACGAAGCGAATACAATATGTATAATTCTCACATTTAAATACTATGATACAAATAAATAATGTAATTTTTATAATTTTCACAAAACTATTATGAATAGAATATTATTATGTAGCAGTAAGAGAAGAAAAACAAATTATTATATTTTTATTGTAGATTCTATATTAAGCAAATCTGTACTATGATGATGAGAAACTTTTTTTTCTATTTTATTCGTTTAATCCTTTGCATCTTAAAAAGTAAAAATTGCATTTGTAATAAATAGTTAACTGTCTTGAGATAAAATAATTCGACTATTTATATAATATATTACATTCCTTACATACTAATCATTCATATTTAATAAATATATTCCTATACATATAAATTACAGAAAAAAGTAATAAGTTTGACATTTTTTTTATTCTTAACTTATAAATATAAAATTCTGTAATGACTATTTTCATTTAAAATTACAAGAGATTAAAAAATACACCAGTCAAAAATTTAATCTTTCCTGTTATAAAAATACAACTTATGTATGCGCACTTGAATCTGTTCAATAGATCACTAGAATCTGTGCATTCAAATCTTCCTGTTTTTAATATGTCGGGATTAAGCAAATATCCTTTTTTTTTTAATTCTTTCCGCCAATCTCTATTTTTATTGTAATAGCATATGCAAAATAAAAATATCGTTGCGTCAATTACATTAATAAGATAAAAATATTCATATTCATATTAAAAGTATTCTTTTTTATTCACTTTCTCATTTTACGAAAGGTTGCATAAAGCATTTTAGATCGCAAAAGATAAAGATAAAATTTTAAAGAGGGATTAAAATGTTAAGTGTAAAAGAAATATTAAAAATAGGAAAATTTAGTTATACCAATGTTGCGACTTTCAATTTAAAAAACATATATGCATGATAAATTTTATTATATACATACTTGTATATAATAAATGATTAAATATATTATAAGCGGCTCAATTTGTATATAATAAATTACATTCTACAAGTTCCATGTGAAACATATAAAATAGTGAATAGTAATATGGCACGCGCATACATATATATCTACTCTTATCATACGCTGTTTTATATACACACTCACTCTCTCTTTCTCATACTCCTCTATACACACAAGTATGCGCACACACACCAGACTTAAAAAATGAAAAAAGTAATATCTAGTTAAGTATAACCCCGAATTAACTGTGTCTAAGGAAAATCGCGCAAATCAATTTGAGCAAAACAAATGCGGACTTAATTGCTGCAATTTTAGAAGCAATATAGACATGTTATTTGAAAGATATCCCAAACCTACTGCATCGTCTGTTAGATAGATTGAAGAAGAGATCATTTAGCCTAACGCCACAATGTAAGATTTTCCCTATATCAATTTTTAAATTAAAATTATTTGAAGTTGCTAATTACATTCCCAAAAATTTAAATATTCAAATATAGCAACAATAGTAAACATGACACAATAGAAAAAATAAATAAATATTGGTATATATGTATGACATTAATTAAAACTTTGGCGTATATGTATCACATATTCTAATGTCAGTATTCCATAATATTTAGATTATTATTAAAAATAAGAATGCAATTACAGAATTATCATTTTATGATTGTTTTTTTCAATTCAATCAAATATAAAATGTGTATGCAAGCTTTCGCAGTTTGGATCGTCTTTTAATGTTAAAGAAAATATGTCAAGAATCGAAACGTCCATTTTTATTTAATGTATTGGATATTTCAAGAAGTTCAATTATCGGTTTGATTTCTTTACACGCCAAGAACTGCGCAGGATGGCATAGGCATTTTACATTTTCTTGATACTTTTTTTTATTGAGTTAATATATACTTCAAATTATCTTTTTTTATTCCTTCTAACTGGCAATATTTTTATAAATTTTTTAAAACAAACTTTTTAAATTTTAATCATGATTTGAAAAAATCAATTTTTTTAACTTGAATAAAATTAAATATAACAAATAGATAATGTCTCCCAAAATCAATAAATAAAATATTAAGATAAAGTATTTTTAATTTATTATTCATTAAATAAACTACGTTAATATTTAAAAATGAATTAATATCTTAGAGCAACTATTATGTGATGTTTGAACGCGTGTTGTCATTTAATTGACTAGATTCAAACTTTTTATTTAAAATAATTACAGCCTCGATTTTAATATTAGAATTTTCAAATAATCATTGGAATTTGCTAATAACAGAATTAATAGATCTAAAATACGTTACATATAAATTCACACATTTTAAAGCAAACGTTTAAATTGCTATTACTTGTAATATTATTTTTCATATATAACTGCTTCTTGAGCATTCCTTCTTGTAGTTTATTTTAGTTCCTTTCTTTTTTAAATAAAAAAGTCATTATTTATATCATTAAGATTCCAAGAGATTTTTTTATATTTGACGTTTCTGGTAAAGAAAGAGCCCATTTTCTTAAGCCTGTTAACAAAACTGAGCTAGTGACTAATATAGCCCCGCCTACAGAATATCTATTTGGTATTTCATTAAAAAATAATACTTGCCAAAAAAACGCAAAAACAATATCTGTAGATCTTGCTATGGCCACTGGACCAGCTTGTTCGATCTGAAGGGCTAAAGTTAACAAGATTTGACCTGCAAAACTAAACAGTGCGAGTGCAACAACTAAAACTCTATCAGTCCCACAATGTGGCATACATAATGCACCAATTGCCCATGATATAAGCGTAGTTTGAATCAAAGCAAATGAACCAAAATTTGTCATTATAACAGAGAAATGAAGACCTTTTAACGCTCGTAGTAAAACATATGCGTTTGCACCAAATAAAGTAGCTGAGAAAGCAGCCATAGCACCCCATAAATCTGCATGTTCTGACTTAACTTGACCATCTGAGAGAGATTCTACAGTATGACTAAAAATTAATGACGGTCGTGTAATCAATATCACACCAATCAATGTTAAACATACAGTAATAACGTTAAATAATCCACAAGGTTCTTTCAAAAATACCCGTGCAAATATTGCTACAAATACAGGAACAGAAAATACAATAACTGAGGCATCGGCCAACGGCATATGTCTAAATGCGTAGAAACTTAACATAAGTCCTGTTGTACCAATAAAACTTCTCAGAATAAGTATCAGTCTATGGCCTTTTGGAAAAGGATGTTCACCTTTATAAATCACAATTGGTATAGCTGGTAACAATACCCCAAAAAACCTAAAGATTGCCATTTCTGTTGGATTTATCTCGACTAAGCTCTTAACTATTACACTACATAGTGAAAAGAATAGAGACGACAGTGTTGCTAATACTAGACCCATATAAGGACATGATTTACACAACAGAGTAAAAAACTTTCTTTTATGATTTGTTGTGTTATTTTCCACATCAGCATCCACTAGATGCTGCAATTCCACATGCTCTGACATATCTGTAAAAAATATAACGTATAAAGATAAGTACATTTAGATACATAATATACAATAAAAATAATAAAAAACGAAAATAACATTTTAGATCACAGGATACAATTTTGAGATTGTAAAATGTTCTTGTACAAATCTTATTCTATTAATGCTAAGTAAAAGTGTCATTACAACAATAACTAAAGCTATAAAATAAAAGATAAAATTAAGATTTAAAATATATATATAAAAATTCGTCTGTCATCTTGATTCTGCCATTCACACAGACTTCTATGACTACACTGACTGAATATGATAGAAAGAGATGAACCTGATTCCAAGTTGTTCTTGTTTCAGTTCACATATGCGTAACATACATTCTGTTTGTATGAGTGTGAATTTATGTGAAAACAGAAACATTAATATTAGTTGTGTGATTTATACACAACAAATGAACACAAATATGGAACTGTCCAAGGCTGTCTTCAAACATAGAGACGAAGTCGGCAGTCTATTTATAGAAGTCTGTAGGTATTCGAAAATCTTGACCTCAGATTTAGATGTAGCGACCAACATACCCAGAAACTAAAGTTTAAGATAATAAGATTATTTTTTTCGTTTTTGGTCCATCACTGGTCCCGTCATTTTGAATTTGAAAATTTTGATTTCAGATTAGAATTCGGTGATCCAAAAAACTCTTAGAGCACCATTATAAGAGATATTTAAACTATTTACTTGGATTAATATTGATTTTTCCATATTTTTTGAAGACTATCAATTTATAATGAAAAAACATAACAAAAAAATCTGAAAAATTCTGAAAAATATTAAACGTTTTAAATGAGTGCTTAAATTGTCGTTTTGATATTAATAATAATTCGATTAAAAAATGCATTTTTTTTTTCAAAAAAGCACAAATTTTGACTATATGTTTATAGTTAGAGTAATTATGGAAATAAAAATGTATGGTTGCCTACTTTTTTAAACATTTATTTATGTTCTACGAACACTATGAAAACAAAAAAAAACCTGTACGTCAATAAATTCATCAAAATAATTAAAAACTGAACGCAAAAAGATGAGACTCCTGTCATGACACAAAGGATTAAAGATTTCTTCTCAAGATCAACTAAAATCACGATCTTCTTTCCCTCTTGTAACTGAACAACTTTTGTCGGAAACGTTTTTGTATTTAATTTAAGGATTGTGAAATATTTTATTGGATGAATTAAAATGGACTAATCTGTATATAAGATTATATATTTGTACATAGAATATTATATGTTTCATATTAGTGTGTAAAAAAAAGAATAATTATTGAATCTTATATTATTATAGTATACTTATAGTACTTATTGAACAATATCATAGTTTTACATTTGAAGGAAAGAGATAATTGATTCGTTTCAAAATAACATTTTACATTAAAAATTTTGAACAATTTTTTTATTTGATTTTTTAATCTCACTTATAATAGCTTGATTTATAAAGATAACAAAACACAAATAATTGATATCTTGTTATTCTGTTAATCAAAATAATAGCGAAAAGCATACATATATGGTATTAGTAACTAATGATATCAAAAAACATAGAATTATAATATCTTGTAGCGAAAATTATATAATGTCCAAGAGATACTAGGATTTTACAATTATCAAGTATTTTTTTATAAATTTAATCTTATTAAAGAAAGAAACTTAATTATTGAATCGTGCACGTGACAACCAAGAAATAAAGGGCATTAATTTTTAGATTAAGAAATAAAAGGCATTAACGGTCGAAGCTGTATCTTAAGTGCTTAATAATTCAATACCACATATGTCGTCATTTATCTAATTAATGTTAAAGAAATAATACAAAATTGTAATTTTTATATAAATAATTATAGTAAGTATATTTAGGGTGCTATACAGCAAGAAACACAAATGACACAGTGAATCATTATATTTTTGTTTGCCAATGTTAAACAAAGATGAAATGATCACTATGCTACACTGCTTTATGCTACACCATTAATTAAATATTAAAGTAAAAAGTAATCAATTTAAATTCTATATTATTCAATTGCATATAGAGAATTTTGTCGATACTTACTTATAGTTATATTAATTTATTTGGATTTCATCAAACGAGTTGTACGTAAACAACCATAAAATTATGTATCAAATAATACAGTCACAAAACGTAGCCTAGATGGAGAATAAAAAACCAATCAAAATTTGCTTTGTCACCTTATGTAATTAAATGTATGTTTATTTTATATTTAATCATTAGTAGCTATATTTTAACAATCACGCTGTCAACTCTATATTGATGACAAAACTATATTATAAGTTACTTTACATTCATAATTCATGAATGATTATTTTACTTCTAACGCCTTCTTTGTATTTATTTCTATACTTATTCTCTAATTATTGTCTCATTTATTAATGTGAAACAGTAATAATCTCTTATAACAAAATATTTTACCGTTTGATAGTAGATGTATTTATATTTGTTATACTTTCTTGCATTTTCTATCTTTAAATAAATTAAATTTGTATCTTTGAATGAGGAAAGAGAGAAGAAATAAATATAAAATATGCAACTAAAACGAGTAGATATAATTTTCACTAATGTTCGTATCAAGCCACAGACAGAAAGAAGCCTGAGATAGCTGAGAACACTGCTACGATTACTATCAGGGTAACCAGGTTGTCCAATACCAATGTCGTCAATCTAAGGCGCTGAAATCGCCCAATGCTTTCCAATATCAGAGAGGAACTTGAGAATGGACATTCCGGCCTTTTTTTTGTACCAAATCTTGTAAGATATTGTCCATGATTTCGTGATTCTCTTCCTTGATGATGAATAATCAATTTTAATTAATTATCCTTGTCTAATCCACGCAATAGCATAGAAGAGAATCACAAAAACGTGGCCATTATCCTATGAGATTTGATATATGAAAAAGACCGCGGAATGTCCATCATGTCCATGTCTCTCAGGTTACTCTCTGTCAATATCTAGTTTAGCAAAAGGGACTAAGGCCCGTTTCTATCAAAGTTAATGAATTAATCACTAGTGACATTTGTTTAATCAAAGTTTAGCACAAGATATTGGATTCTATCAAGTTTTTGCTCAAATTTAAACGTACACAAATCGAGTTTAAATTGAATGATCAATTTTGGCCGTTTAGAGAGTTAAACTACATTGAGAAATATTATTAGTAAACATGGCATTTCAGTAAAAAATTTTTCATACATGAATATATATATAAATATATATAAACACACATAAACATGTATAAATATTTAAACATATATAATTATATATATGAGCAATTATTTTACATTTCTCCAACTTGATATTTTATAAAACAAATAATACAAAAATTATCCTTTTAATTATTTTTAATTATTTTAAATTGTTTTAAATGAATTGATATAAGAATTATGTACGCAAAGTGAAGCTAATGATCTTATGATATTATATCACATTGTTGATGTAAAAAAACATTTTATTATCTTTTGACATGACGTAATTCCCATTTTTTAATATCTACAGAAACTTGACAGCAGCAGTAAAGAAGGAAAAGTAGAATAAGCAGACTTTTCCAGGATCCTACAGACAAAAATTTTCATCTTAATTTTAACTTATTTATAATACAAGAATTATACTTTAGATTTGAAAATATTGAAAATATTGAAATTTTTAATAGTAAAAAATAAAATGTACGCATTTTAATAATATTAGTACGCAATATTTATAGAAAATAAGATAACAGATATATAATCTCTCTATACGAAATGTAGTAAACAAAATGCGACATATAAAAAATAGAATACTAAAATAAATATAATGAACTTGCCATGTATTATTTTCTGTGTAAAGATATTTCCAATATCTTGGCCACCCAAAAAGTAAAAATTAGATATCGCTGACATTACTAAAAGAGGGCTTGCCAGTATGCAATGAAGTCTCTTAGTATTTCTTGAAGATAAATGTGTGTTCTGCATTTTATAATATTGTTTACTTTTGCCAATTGATGTTCCTATATCTTCAATTACTATTCCTATAAAATTGAGCAGTGCCCAAATAAAGATATTCATTTGTATCCCATGCCATATAAAGACAAATGTGAAACATAAAAATGATGCAAATAGTTTTCCAAAACATCTATTTGATTTTCGTATAGGAACATAGATATATCTGTAAATAGAATATTAAAATATTAAAAGAAATATAAGTCTATATTATAATACAATATATACAATATATATTTTTTTGATTATTGTAACAGAATAAAATACATGTGTAGTAGATAAATTTAAACTTTAAAATTCAAATTTACCTTATTAGAAATTTGTATAACCCTCTATCAAAATGTTTCCACATGTCAGAATATAAATGTATTCTAGCTATGCATTTAGGTTGTGATGGCGCTTTTATATCATCCAAATAACATAAATTACTGCATGTTCCATATATTATAACATATTTATTGAAAAAAAATTGTCCCATGCAATACCCTAAACCAAATAGTTCCCAAGAATTCAAATTTTGTAAAACCTATACAAAACAAAATATATTCTTATGTATACTTGTAATATGTATACATACCTTATATACAAAAAGAATTATTACCTGCAAATGATATTGTATAGCATTTACATAAATAAAATGTAACAACAATTCAGTAAAAAAACACCAGAACATATATCTAATTAAATTTAACATAAATGTTAAAAATTTTTGACAATTCCAATACTGATGTGGCTGATTAATCTGAAAAAATAAAATATTCATACTTTATTGAACTTTATGACTCTTTAACATGTAATATAAATATTTAAACATACAGATTCCACAAATTCATGATACAAAATAAGTGGTCCTAAAAATAATGTAGGCAGGTATAAACAATATGCCAGTTTTTGAATAAAGTTATTTGAGCTGGAAAATTGGTCATCAATACTATCCATATTGTGACTGATACTTCTTAAATGTATCCAACACATCACAAGTGTTAAAATATAATGCTTCTCATCAGTAATTCCTAACCAACTTTGAAAAGGACCATTAGGAATTTTTAATATGTGTATTACAAACATATACAAAACATGTATAGTCCATGCTGCATTCTTACTGCATATACATGTCATTATATGTAAAAAAGTAGGTTGGAGTATTGTACATAACATACCCAATATACCCAAATAATAATAAAGAAAAACTATAGATGATAAAATATACCAACAGCATAATGTCTGAAAAATTTCTGTATTATTTCTTTCTGATATTATCCATAATTCTTCCTGCATCATATTTTGCATATAACTATCATACCATATTATTACTATTGACTTTAATAATTTGACTGATAAAATGATGTATAAAAACACACGGTATCAGTCTATTTACTAATGTAAGCCATACAAGCCATTCTTGATCAGAAGTGTCTCGTTTCTTTCCAATCCAAGACCATCCTGAATCAAAATCACTGTATATATCATTATAATCACTGAAATCTAAAAATAAATCATATATAATTAAAATCATTATTATAACAATTTAACTGTTCTCTTTTTCGGTATATATTCTTACAATTGTTTGCCAAATAAAATTGATATACAGAATAAATGATGGCACCCGACCATACAAGAAAATAAAAATATCTTTCATAACAGTTTATAATTATTAAACTATTGTTTTTCATTGTTAAGTTAAACTTGCCGCCTTAACAATTTTGTTACAATCACAAAAAGTAATTCCAAGAAGTATCATGTAGATACATAATAAACAGATCAAGTATGAACATGAAAGTGCAAGTAGAAAGAAAACTAATGGCCTAGTTTACATCGTACACATTTGATACACGTACTAACTAGAAATTTTCTATTAAACTATTTTAATTTCAGCAATGCATTTAGAGAATGATGTACTAAATTGATACAGTATACATCATAATGATTAACTAAGTATACATGTCATGTGTATGTTTTAACGTATCGCTGAAATTAAGATTATTCAATAGAAAGTAAGTACCCGTATATTAAGTGCACGATGTAAACTAAGCCATTGGACGACTTCAACAGTTTAAACGTTTCAGGTTGGCGGCACTGGTGTCAGACAATCTGATCGCCTTAGTTCCTGATGGAATCTGTTACTTGATACATGCTGGCATGTATCAGTGAATCGTGGATTATCTAATAAATATGTGATTAACGTTGTCGCACTGTTTTTTATTGCGACGTTTTAATATGTGACTAGTACATTAAAAAGTACTCTTGATGGCAACAGACTGATTACATCTGAGTCAATCTCAGTGTACTTTGTCCAAAACGCAAAATAGTGAGACTACGAATGTGATAATTTAGACTTGTTGGCTGCATTATT
>NW_017304248.1:265882-273838 GCF_001594115.1 Trachymyrmex septentrionalis | reverse complement strand
AAAAAAAAAAAAAAAAAAAAAAAAAAAAAAAAAAAAAAAAAAAACAATGAGTTGGCTACGAACCAATCCGTTGCGAACGAGCTTCAGCAAACAGCGATCCAGGGATTCGCCACCAAAGGACGCTGATCCATCTGCATGTTATGACAGCTTTTGCAAACATTCGCAACAGATATACGAAATTATTCTGCATTCTTTAGTAAGAACAACCTATTTTTAGAACTTTCTAAATTTTACTATTTTGAAATTTACATCTCTCCCTAGATAATGTGTGTGTCTAAAGGATATCTTCTTTAAATTACATCTTTAATTACAGATTTATGAAAAAAATATATATATAAATGAGTATTTGTTGAGAATGCTCTCGTTCACTTGAATTTTCATGAAATTGGGTTCATTCGATGCGTTTTTGCATGAAACGAAAGAATCTGGCAGAAAAAAATGTCACTCTGTCCCGTGAAATGAGATATTAATTTAAAAGTTCACTACTATTGAGGTTACGAAACCTGTCATATCAGTACAGTGTAATGAATTGCGCATGTGCTATGGTCACGTTTGCATCTTGGGTCGAGCGGGAGGGGTGGAGGGGGAGGAGAAGCTCCTAGTACATAATAGGTCTATTCGCGTTGGAAATCCCTCAAAATTTTTAAACTTAAAATGAGATACTTATTTTGAAAATACTCTTATCTCTATTAATTTTGAGGGATTGTTTTATCCCCTTAAATATGAGATTAACCCATATAAAAAGCCTATATAAATAAAACATTTCTCTTAGATTTTTGTGATTAACAACGTATTTCAAAGAGAATCAAATTAATTTCGGAGAGTTGTAACAGATCCTTTATTAGTGTGAGAATTACTTTTAATTTCTTTATAGATGTCTTATATATCTGATATTTTTTAAATCAATTAATGTATTTTTCAGCCTCCTAAAGGGATACCTAGTCAAGATGATGTACTTGGAGTTGTTAATCACATTGACCAAATGGTGACATTATTGATATTGGAGTTACGGGATTCGAATTCGCATAATCACTATCAACAGGGTAACACTGCAACGCATTCTCCGTGTTTAGAATATTTATTAAGCGAAAATTTACTTGTTAAATTGTACGATTGGAGTATACATACAGGAAGGTATATCTCTGCTAATAACTGTATATACTTATATCTTATATAAAATATATATTTATTTTTATAATATATTTTTTTTTCACAATTTTAACTGGATCACATTTTTGTTTTTATCTTATCTCTTTCAATTAATTTTTATCGATTCCCGAGTTATCTATGTTTTTATTTGATTGTTAATTATATTGGCATAGACACAAAACAGATAATCATATCTTCCATTAATAATTCATTATATAATTTGGCTACTTTTTTATATACAAAATTCTGAACGAAGCAATTCTAAAAGCAGAAAGTTACACTAAGTACTCTCTTTCAAAATGAAACCTATTCTTATTAATTTAATATTTACCAAAGATTTTATTTTTTAAACATACTTCGATATATTTTTTTCATTAGACGAATCTATATATTTATATTTATATGTATATCTATTTTTCTGTATATATACAAGTTATTACATTATACATATATTATACGTAAGAATTTTTTTACAGATTTAATAATGCAGTAAGATTGGAACAAATAAAACTTTATGAATTATTAGTTTCACATAGTGGTACTCTTCTTGCACACGAAACAGTTACGAGGCCACTTCTACGATTGTTAGAAGAATGTTCAAACGATATTATGCCATTAGAAATAGAAAAAAAATTAGTAGTACTATTGAATCAGCTATGTGTTGCCTTAATGCAAAATATGGCATTACTTGATTTGTTCTTTCATCCAACTGCATCCGGAAAGAATAAGTAATATCTTATTTTTTATGATAAATAATATTTTATAGGAATAATCCTTAAAAATTATTAATCATTTCAGATTTATTATATTTAATCTATTAATACCTCATATTCATCGAGAAGGCGGTGTTGGTCAGCAAGCGCGTGACGCTATGTTATTGTGTATGTCACTTTCAAAAAAAAATGACGAAATTGGATTATACATTGCTGATCATTCCAATATATGTCCTGTAAATAATGCAATATTGTTATTTTGAAATCAAATTTGCTTGCAAAAATTTGTGCACAAAAGTAAAAAACGATATTGTTTATATTTACTTAGGTACTAGCTACAGGATTGAGTGGTCTTTATTCTTTACTTCCAAGGAAACTTAACATTGAAACAGATGATTGGCATCAGTTGACACCGGATGATGTAAATGACTTACCTGCACTTACACAACTCATGAATTCTCTGGAATTCTGCAATGCAGTTACACAAGTAGCACATCCGATGGTACAAAAACAGTTACTTGAATTTTTATATCAAGGTTTTCTAATTCCTGTCATAGGTCCAGCATTGTTACAAGTGAGTGTAGATTTAGTAAGACATAAAAGAGCAATTATATATAAAAATTTCATAATTAAATTTTTATATTAATATTTCGATATTATTAACGTAAATAGTTTTTTATTTTTACAAGAGATATATTATTTTTCATTTTTTAAATAATTATAAGATGTTAAATTTATATGAGTATTAAAAAATTTATTTATTTTTATAATATACTATCACATAAGGGTATGTATATAATGGTGATTATTAATATATTCTATTAATATTATGACAAAACATTTTTAAATAAAATTTTATTTTATAAAATTTTATCAAATGATTCTAACTAAACTTCATTGCAAGTACAGTGATTACTAAAAAAAATTATCCGTGTTAGAGAACGGAGAGAAATGTATAATATTTACACGTAAAATAAATAATACAACTCTCGTATTGACGATTAACGTGTTAACATATCTATTGTCATCTGATCAATGAGAGAGTTAGAAGTTTATCACATTGTAGAGCAGAAATTGAAAGGTATTAAACTTTTATTTTAATTCTTTGAAAATAATTACAGACGACCGTGGAAGAATTGGTCACAGCGACAGCTTATTTTGATTTGTTTCTTCGATCTGTAACTGATCCTGGCTTGTTGCGATCGCTCGTTAGATTTCTGTTAGAAGATAATTATGAAGATTGTAGAATATTAGATTACCTAATACAAAGGATTTCTTCTCGATCGAGGGTAAATTATGAATCTGATAGAATATTTCTTAGATATAAACTTGTTTCTAACATTTTGTTTTTAGTTATGCATAGTTACTCTGGCGTTGTTTGAAACTCTAGTTAATTTAAATTGCGAAGATATCATGTTGGAATTGTGTTTGGGTGCATTAAATCCGTGTTCACACGTAATGCTTTCTCAACGTAGTCGACTGAGAGATGTAGATCCTTTTGGACGAGCGGCAGAAAAATTTTTATCTTTAACACCACATTGTTGTTCTGTATTTACGCCAATGGACTCGCAAACAAATTCTTTACCTAACGTCGTACTATCTACATACGACAAATATGGATGCACCACATCTGATTCTATGAAATCGTTACCAGCATCGATAAATTATGGTACTAGATTATCAGATAGCTTATATGGAAATTATCATGCATATCTCTGTGATGCCAGACAAAAAATTAAAGCTTGCCGTATTGCGTGTTCCAATTGGTCTTGCCAATATGATGGTAATTTACCTCAACATAGTAATATTAGCATGACTACATTGATAGATGAAAATATTGTATCTGATCAATCACAGAAAAAGGCAGAAGGATCTAGAACATTGGAAATGATTAAGAATGCAATGAAATCATGCGAAAATGATAATGATGCACCATTGGACAATGTGTTACTTAATATTCAATCTTTATTGGAAGGAAAAGATTTAAATAGTAATGAACGTAATTTTAAAAACGAATTGAACACGGATATTGCATTGTCTCTTGATGAACAAGCACAATTAGATGCTGATATTGCAGAGTTGTTGAACGAAAACATTGGAATGACAGAATGTACAGAGGAAATCAGTTTTAATAAAAAAGAATCCGATAGCTGCATAGAAGACTCGACCACGGCAATGAATTCACTTATATCACTAGGTGAAAGTAGCGGCTACGAAAGCTTTGCGTTTAAAGGATCGCCAGAGTCAACACCGGATAAGGAAACCAGTGAAGATCGGATAAGTGAACATGAAGAAACGCACATTATAATTAAAAAAGAGATTGACGATGTCCTTATGCGTAATGACGCGGAATCAAACCCTTCAATAATTGTGGAAACATCGTCGAATAAATTAAATAAAGATCCTTTGTACCGACAGGACGTGTTTAACGGACAGCCAAATGTTGGTATATTTTTAGATGTGATTTTACGAAAACTCGAGTGTATGACAAGCAATAATTTATATGTCAATTTACATCTCACGGGCCTCATCAGCAGATTGGCAATATATTCTCAACCTTTACTGCAATCGTTTCTGTTAAACCATTCTCTTGTATTTCAACCCAGCATCAAGTCTTTGTTTCAGGTACTTATCGTTGTTGCATTTGTGATTATGCATTATGCAATGATATTGCATTACTATCCGTGTTTGCAGACTTACATTGATTTTAATCTAATTTGTTTGAGTTTTTCTTCTAAAGAACAGTACTATTTTTATTATTTAGATGTTGTAGATCGCTATGGAAATCAAGAGAAATAATATTTTAATAATTTATATTGCAGGTGCTTGCGTCATTAAAACATAAAATAGATCAATTTCTTTCAAAACATAACAACGTGGATTTATTAGTTGAACAAGCAAAAATATTTCTGATTAATCGAGAAAACAAATTAGTAAATGCGAGGAAAAATGTAATAGAAGCTGCTGCGCAATCGTCATCTATTAAAAGACAGTCTTTAACTAGTGAACCATTCTCAAGAGGTACTATTTATTTCATGAATATATTTTAAGAATTAAATATATCTTTCTATTATTCATAAAAAGAATATAAACATTGGATTCAGTACTGCAATCGTTTACTCATTGACTCTCTTCTCTTTTATTTTTCTATTCTCTCATTTATCTCATTCTTTTCTCATTTTCGCGTCTTTTGCCCTTTTTATAACTTCACAACTACATTAATTATCATATCTTTTAAAATTTTGTGCACACTGGAAGTATTCAAAAGATGTATGTATTGATATAAAATATTTTTGCTCGTATATTATATATGTAAATTTCAAATTATTATATCATTTGTATTTATAGGGGAACCAAAAAGGAAAAGTTTGACATCATCATTCACACAAATGTTCAGACGATCAAGTGGCGGTTTAGGTCCAAGTCTAACAAATTCCATCAATCAGCCGTCCAGTATATCAGAAGATCAGTTACAAATAGTTGGATCTGGATATAGGTAAATTGTCTTAGATTTCTGTACTTTATAGTAATTATAATATCAAAAGAAAAATCTAGGTCAGGGATTCCCAAAGTATCGAGTCAGTTTTTTATCGCAATGTTCAGAACGTTAAATTATACTTCGTTACTTCGCGTACAAATTTACAATACAAATTTATACAAATTTGCTTGCGCATGTCTGTTCTTTTACGACTTTGTGCATATGTAAAGTTGGATTTTTAATGATAGTAGAAATCAAAACTAAATTTTAAATAAATTGCAATTATCAAATTCCTTATCTGAAAATAATTGGTGTCAACGTCGACGTCAAAGCTTTATTAACAGAAATCGGAAATAAGCACATTTTTCACATTAAATATTTGAAAAATTACCCTAAATCTATTACTAAGACCTAATTATGTTGGAGATGATTTTAATCCCACGAGTATGAGTGAATAAGTGAATGAATAAATAGAATGCAATATAGTTACATATTCTTCTCTTTAATAGATATACGAAAACTTCGTGGGAATCACCGAATGAAGTAAGCCCAGTGCAAAATGTTGTACTATGTTCTGTCATATTAGATGAATGGCTTAAAGAGCTCGCAGCAATCACTCAGGAGCATGCCATTATGTCCATTACAGATAGTAATAGATTTATGTGAATTTGTACATGAATATGAAACAAGAGAGAATCTTTGAAAATATTCCCCTCCGTTTATATATATGTAATTCAAATGTAAAGAAAATAAAAAATATGTATTTTTGACAAATTCAATTCCGCGTGTAATGCTGAAATTAATTTGGCATATTTCTGAGTAAAAATCGTGAAATATAAAAAAATATTTTAAACAAAAATTTTATCCTGCATAAAGAGAATATAATCAAGTAACACAAAATGACAATCACTTATTTGCTCGTTATTCATTGCACACCGATGAAGACTGATTTCGCGGTACTCTTATACACACAGATATTCATACAACACACACACGCGCGCGTGCACACATTGGTCTGAAACAGTTGAACACACGTATAATAGAAAATATAAGAGGATTAAATAATGTTCTAAATGGCTTTTCATTGTGATTCCTTTAAAAGGAATTTATATTATTACTTTCAAAAGATATGTAATATTAATTATGCATATTTTTTAAAATAAAATAAATATAATAATGAATAACTAAAAAATTTTACAAGGTTTTACACTGAAATAGTCATTTATTTGAAAGTACCAGTGTTCCAGAATGAATGTACATAGTCAAATCCGCCAGTACTAGTTGGATACAACGATACCTTTAAAAATGTGAACTAAAAAAATATGGAAGAAAACGATAAATTAATATAAATGCTATTTTTTTGTTTATAATAAAAAAAATTATTTAATTAACATTGTTAATATAATAATAAATAAAACGTTTTAAAAAATTGTATAAATAAATTTTTTTTAATTTAAACTTTCAAATTTTTTAAAAACTAATTATACGTGGTTAAGTTACACGAAAAAAACACAAAGAAATATATTTAATAGATATCTATCCACAAAATTAGAACTTAGTTTGTATTATGCTTATGTTTTAAAGTGATTCTTACTTGCCCGACATTAAGAGTTTAAAAACAACTTTTCATTATTAATAATATCTAATAATTATACATATAGATATAATGATGCGACAAGTCATTCGTTTCTTTTAATTGCGTGTATGTAATGGTAGCGTTCATGCGATGAGTTTATCTTATTGTGTTTGTTATGCATTAGGAACGAAACGATTATTTACCGCGTGATAACTTCTTGTTCACGCTCAGAAGCTTAGTCGAGAAATAATTTTTAAGGGCGAGAATCTTTATCTGACTGTGCGAGAGCTATATGTTTGTATGAGACTTAATTATTCACTTCCTTGCGAGCTCATATTCTATCGACTCTGATATTCTTTCGCGCGTAGAGTGCTCGCCATTACATTGTATGCGCCACTGTTGCCGTGTTTGGTATTACACGACTCGTATGTTATGATCGACGTATTGTATCGCGTAATTCTCAAATACATTATTGTTATTTGTTATATGTAATTTGATATGATTGATATCTCTTATCTTTCTCGCCCTCCAATTTTCCCCACTCATGAGAGTCACCCATCTATTACACAGCTGAGCGGTCCTTTTCGTATGTCGTTCTGTATGCGAAATTGTAGTCTGATTCTAATTTTCTGTATTTTTCTTAAACGCGACGAAGTTGTGCTGTGCTCGCGAGTACGATCACAACATATACCCCTAAAATTTATAGTTATATTTTTATAAAAAAAAGTTCCTAATTTTGCCCTATTTCTAAATCAGGATCTTCCCTTAATGTATAAAATATAAAAATATTGTATTATATATAGGGTAGAGTAAGATTTTCTTTGTTCATGGAGCTATTCCAGTCAGCGACGTTTGTTTGTAATTAACATATATTTAACATTTAAAGGTGCTTATTTTTAAAAAGCAATCGTGTTTGAAAGTAATGTACAGTCATAAGTAAATTATGAGTGTTTATTAAAGTTTTAGGACAATAATGCAAAAATTATCTCTGATAATCGTGAATTATTTTCTTACATTATTAGTTTTTTTTAAGATCCTCA
>NW_017304248.1:228834-265718 GCF_001594115.1 Trachymyrmex septentrionalis | reverse complement strand
TTATGTAATATTTTTCTCTGTTGTATGTTAATTTTTATGCTTACAAAAGGTTACATTATATTCAATAATAAATCATTTGAAATTTAATTGAGTGAGACATTTTACTGCAAAATTTTCATATCACTTTAAGTTGAAATTGACGGAATAGCCCCCCTTATCCTATAAAAATTATAATAAAGCAAAATATAAAGATAAAGGTATACAATATAATTACTATGTCATAATATGAAATATCGTAAATTACAGATTTATTATAACGAATAAAATATAGTATTTAAAATTATCTTATATATATGAAAACACATACGAATATATATGTACTTATGTATCGATTACTCTCCATGTCCCGCAGCTCTACGCAATAAAACATATATCTTTTCTTTGATCCAATCCTTATTATAAGGAGCATAAGTATTTGTCGATTTTTGGTAGACAAGACAAGATAAATCCGTTAATTGATCCACGAAATCAAATAATTGACTAATATCGTAAGTAATAGTTGGAGTGTTTGGATTTCGTCTCTTTAGATGTTCTTCATAAATTTTACAAACTCCTACAATAATAAATAAATAATTAATATTCGTAATTAGTATTGAAATATTATAAAAATACAAATGTATGCACGCGTGTATATATAGAATATATCTTATGTAATGATTAACAAATTATTGGGCGAGTCATAAGTATGTTTTAAAGTATCATATTAGTGGATAAAAAAAAACAAATATTTTTATAAATATTAGATCATAAATGCTTCGTTACCAAAATAACAGACATAAATACAGTAGTATCAAATAGTAACTTTAAAGTGTGAAGTGATTTTTTTAATGTTCAGTGTTCATAATTTTTCATGCATGCTTTAGCACGACGTACACATAACTGATACATTTCTTTATAGAAACATTTGTATTTTTTTTTAAGAACTCACACTTACAAAATTTTTTAAATATATTTATAACTCGCCTTGTATAATATATAGAAAATTAACTGCATCATTCTCTTTTGAGTGTGTGCGCGTAAGCTTGCATTTTGAAATCAAAGCTTCATATTGACTGTCGCAACAACTTGCGATCAGCTTGCAACTAATGTAGAACTTAAAACTGATTCTGCATTAGTCGCATCACAGTGTCGTAAGCTTGTCGCAAGCATTGCAGTCCAAAGAGTTAAGCTAACTTGACGTTGATTGGACCGCAGCGCTTGCGACACTGCGATGTGATTAATGTAGAACCAGCATTGGGCATGCGTATGTATTTTTAATTAATATCTAAAAAATTATTTGAATTAATATTAAATTATTTAATATCTCGTTAACTATTGCAAAAATTGTAAAATAGTAAAAAACTTTCCAACTCAATTTAGTCTATTCTATCAGCTTACGAGCATTGTCGGCAGAATTACCAGACATCCTGTATAAATTCATCATCATATTATATATCATATTATATATATATTTATGTTTTATTTTTTATATTTCTTATAGATATAATAAGATGTAGAATCGATTGATTTTATGCTGCTTAATGCAATCTTATTTTCATAAAAAATTACAATTTTATATAACATGCTAAAAAAAAAAGAGCATTAATATCTGTTATTAAAATTTATAACTTAAATTTATAATATAATATTATCATAAATTATAATTCAAATTACCTTCCATACATTCATTAATGCTTTCATAATCAGAATATGTTCTTGTTTCAGGTCTGACACCAGGTTGTACTAACAGTATTGTATGAGACTAAAACAAAATAGAATTAAATGATAATGTAACTTAATAAACATTATTAATGACTGTCCGACTCAGATTTTAAACCAAAATTGGACAAAGTGATTGTTACAAATTGTTTATTGCTGAAAATGAATCTATAAATGATGTTCAATAATCAAGTGAACATAATCTATCGTGACTGAAATGAAAAGAGGCACCTAGATCAAATTATTATTTATCAATTTTTCTAAAATATCGACTTAGGCATAATCTAGATCTTGTGTGTCTATTTGTAAATTCAAACCATTCTGACATTTAATAAAAAGCATCAGTGAGATCGAACTTCTGCAAAAATTATCCAAAATTTCAATATTGTCTCAAATAAATTCATAATCGAGATGCAATCTATATGGTTCATAATTATAGAGTTAGTATAAGTATTCCACTAAATGACTGCGATATTCTTTCACTTGCATTTTTAGTTTTCTGCAAGTTTGTCCTATATAAGTTGCATCATAATCCCTACAGCTAATTTTATACATCACGTTCTTTTTTAATTCATGGAACAAAGAAGCCTTGTATATTTTGATAAATTTGTGTAGTTTATTAACGCTAAAAACCAACATTCTCTGATCTGCATCATTGACAAATTTATTTTCAGCGACAAAACATCTATAAAAATCACTGTCCCATTCTTAGTCTAGAAGAAGAATTTATATTTATTTTATTGAACAGTATTATTAATTACGTATAATAAAGACATATAAATATTAATTAATTAAATTTTTCATTGTCATATTATTTGTAAAAAATAACAAAGAAACAGAAAAACTATAAATTTTGTAATGCTACAAAAATATTATAATTGAAAAATATTCATTATAATCATTTATATATAATCAATACAATATATATTATATAAATTAAATTGACTATAATTATATATATATAACACATAATATACAATATAAATAACAATATAATACTATAAATAATTATATCTTTTTTCCCTATCAATAATTATAATTGAAATTATATACATATAAAAAAAGTCAATCAATATAAATCTAGAATAAAATATGGTTTTATATAAAAAATATTATATATAAGGAAAATTATATAAGAATTGCTATATAAAAAAATTTTATTTTATTTACAAAAGATTATCACTGTGATGTATCATATATAAACATTTTATCTCTTCTATAAATAATTACATGTTTATGCATTGATTCAATAATTAATTTTTCTTATATTTTCTTTAAATAAATAAAATTATTGATTTAAAAAATAAGCATATTACTTAAATTTTGTTCAGATTGATATAAATAACTGACCATAGAAGCAATCCTTAATATTATTGCAAATCATATTTTAAGCATTTCTCATAACTTTATTGAATTTACTATATTTATGCAACCTGTGTCTTTTAAATCATATTATAGTAATCTATTGTAATTACAGAAATTTCACAAACAATTTGAAATTTCTGTATGATACACTTTAAATTCTATTATTGTTAGGATTCCATAACATAATATAGACGTAACACTTTGTACAATATTTTTTATAAACAGTGACACAATTGTATGATAACAAAATATATTTTATAATTAATATATATTAGTTCAATAAAGTCCAACATTTAGAAAAAAATATACAATAAAGAACTCAAGAAATGAAACACGATTGTGCTTACCATTATTGTTTACGCAGTCCTAGTAGGTAAGTATGGATCATAAAATGATAACTCAGTAATTCTCGATAATAATCCAGATAATATAAAATGATAATCCCTTAGAACGATTTGGAAGTCTAAAAAAAGCAATCTATTGGAATCGAACGTGACCAAATTACAACGTTATAAGAATAATTGATGACAAATAACACTTCGTGGATTCTTTGATAATATATATATTTATTCAAGAAGTATCATTAGATACTAAAAAGAAGGAAGTCTCTCACCCTGCCCTCTAGTCTACGTTCCAAAACCATGATGCAAGGAAACAATTGTGTTGTTGAACACGTTTAACTGCTACAGCCAATCAAAGCTTGGCTTTTCATTCCGTCATTTTTCGGCGGAAAAACTTAGTTTTATGTATAAATAATCTCTCTCTCTCTCTCTCTCTCTCTCTCTCTCTCTCTCTCTCGCTCTCGCTCAATACCATTTATAACTATATAATAATTCTTTATATTTTCATTATTTTTATATTTTATATTATAATATTGTGTTTTACAATCAAAGCCAAAAACTTTTTGATATTTATATAAAAATGTTCGATTTATTTTATTAACAAAATAATTTTTAAATGATATTATTTTTTATTTTATATAATTGATAATATAATTTTTATATAATAAAATTCATATAATTACTAAAATAATTTTATATCATTTTATTTTTTTTTTAAATTAATTTATTTAAATCAATTATTTATTGGAGAAACCTAATGACTTTAACCACCGACGAGATACTATTAAAGACCGATCCTTATGGGAGTTATCCTTATGGGAGGTATCCTTATGGGAGTTCGCATCTTTGTGAATATTGAAGTAATTAAGAGTTAAAAACTGAAAATATTGTACTAATTTTATGATTTATTAGTTTAGTGGACATATTTATGCATTTAGCTCAATAATACTCTTTTCTTTAAAATTGTGATTTCAGTGCTATCATCAAAGTTTGATTATCAATAGAGATGATAACTGCAGAGAAAAAATTGTAATTTTTCTGCAATATATAGAATATTTTAGCTTTACAAGTATGCATATTTATTTATGGAACTTAGGAATTTAGGTAATAACAAATCATAAATTTAATAATATATAAACCAAATATTTATGTTAATAATAGCAAATTTATATCAATTGTCGATAATATCAGCATTCTTCAATTATCTCCGGGGCCCTTTTTATACCGCCAAAAATTTGCTCAGGGTTGATGATCTTTAATAGTATCTCGTCGATGCTTTAACAGAAGTTTGTTCCCCTGATATATGGCGGGAAAATGAGATAGAAAAATTTCAGCTCGCATTGGTCGAATATAGAGACTTTGTCAATATTGCTATCAGAGTTTCTATCATGAAACATGTCGGAATTAATTCTGGTTGGAATTATTCCGTTTTCCCTAGAAAAATAATAGAAATCTAGGGAATAATTGAATAATTCCGAGTAGATTACCTTCTTTTTATATCATAGTCAACGGTTGAGTAACGTAGTGCAGTTAAAAATTTGGTTTAAAAAAATTGTAAACCGTTTCTTGTTTTGATTATTGTGATAATAAAATATAATTTAGAACAATAAATTTGATTTCTTAATTATCTAAGTATTACTCATTATTAAGTGCTGTTTTGAATCGATTTAAGCACTTATTTTGAGAATATTAATTAAGAAAGAAAAAGGAATTCTACATTCACTATGGATAAAAGAAAATTGATATTAAGAAACAGTTTACATAAAGATATACAATCAAGTAATCAATCGTTGGAGAGAAGTGGCTCTAGCAATAAAGAAATAGATTCTTACATGACCAATATTGCAACACAGGAAAAGAGTGAATCTTTTTATGAAGGCAGATTGTCAGATAGTAGATCAACAACATTAAATATTAATTCCAAAGAAAAGAATTTATCTATTAAAGGTAAAAAAAGAAATTTTTGTGAAACTGAGAATATATCAGAAACAGATGAGTGTCCAGTTACCTCTAAGGTATTGAAGACATCCAAACAACTTAATAGTCAAGCAAATATATCTTTTAGCCAAGAGCATATTCATTTGTCAAGAAATCGTGTAACGATGGCAAATAAGACTTTGGATACTACTAATCCATCTATAGAAAAATCAATTACATCGAAAAATAGAAGTGTGAATTATTTATCAGAAGATTCAGCTTCAGATAATAATTTTGACATTTCATATAATGATCGTAATATTGCAAAGAAGAAACAGAATAAAACTGCACTTGATAGAAACACAAAGTGTATTAGTCCAGTTATTAATACCAGTCGTAATTCTCCTAGAAAAATATGTCAAGAATCATTCATTAGTAGAACATTTACAGAACCTCGTATTTCTCAGAAAAAACAAGATAAAGAATTACAACCAGCTTCAAAGTCAAATAAGCAACATCTTTCAAAAGAGCAAGTTTTTCAGGAACCATCTATTTTTTCTAATTTTTTACAAAAATGTGGTATCATATTATCAACTGACATACATACACTTAGTAAGTTTTCTTAGTATATACATCTCTTATTCTTTAATTGAAAATAAGGAAAATTTATAAATTTGTTTTACATGTTAAATTTTTTTGTACAGTTGTTCCTCCATCCATTGCCAAACGGAAGATGAGAAAAGTATTAAATTCAAAGCAATACCAAAAAAAGGATATAATTGATTCAATAGAGGAATATATTGTACGTGAAGAAAATTTTTTGAACATGTTAAATGATATGGAAATATCTGATAATAATAGTTTCAGTGTTCTAAGCAAAATAACTCTTGCAAGAATTCTGTTAGAAGTTCCAGAAATTCAAGCAGATGTATATAATATGTTTATGTGTAAACTTAATGAATCTGTTCTTTTAGTGTAAGTATTAAAATCTATATAATTTTTCTAAATCTGAATTCGAATATTTTTGACAAATTATTATAATAATCTACTCACAAATAAGTAAAAAGATTTTTTTTCGTGTATCTATTGAAATTTAAATTAATTGAAATGATTTTGATCCTTGATGAATTTGTTCATATTCGTGTGTATATGTAAAGGGTGGGCCATCTATTGGTACGTTTTTAAAAATGCGATCAAATGAGCATACATTGATATTTTTTATTAATTTTTTTTTAAATTCAAAAACGAAATTCAAAAACGTACCAATAGATGGCCCACCCTGTATCTCTGTAAAGGTTGGTACCAAATTAATACAATGTGTTAATGAGAAGTTATAAACATTCAATGATTTGTGAGCAGAACTGTTCTCATAATTTGTAAGAGGAAATCAGAAATAAATGATTTTCAGTTATTGTTCATATACACATCTTGGTCTATATATTTTATAAATTATAATAGTTTGTTGAAATTTCTTTATTCTATAGGAATATGCAAAAATTCATTGCAGACTTTCATCGAATTAATGATTGTCAAATTCTTTTGAATAATCCTTATATTAAAATTGTAATAAATAATACATTTTGAGGTATCCTATCTCTCTCTATCCTATCTATCCTAATTCTCTATTTTGATCAATTTCATGTAAACATAACTTATTATTAACAATTTTATTTATAGATTTTTGAATGGTTATAACTTTAATGAATCATTTTTGGATATAAGTTTACATGAACATTTTTTATTTACTTGATTAATACACTATAAATTTAGTTTCAACCTTTACATATATATATTTGTATATGTATATATATATATATATCCTGTATATGTACATACAGAGTGAGTCATTTAAAATGTTATAAGCTATTATTCCTGAGTATGCATCAAATCAAAGATATATTAGACAAAATTTAAAATATAATTTTGAGACAAAGATTGTGAAATCATTCTTATGAATAAATTATGAAATATATACTCTATAATTTTACACCAATAACTGCGTTAATTTTATATTTTAATTCTGTTGCTTATTATATGTCTTGTGGATTATAAAATTGAGAAAGGGCACTCACATTTTAATAAATACATATTGTATGTATTTTTATGTAGAGATAATCTAGATGAGGTACCTTGGGCTGTATTATTATTACAACAATTTCGCTTTTTGGATACTATAACTGATATTGATATACTAACTACAAACATACAACAGCTATTAGAAACATGTCCATCATGGTTTCAATGTGAACTTATTTTATTCCTGCCTGATATTTTGTCAGATGCTCAGCATCAGATTATCGTTGAAGTTTTAACGAAAATGTTGGAAGAAAATTGCGAGTTGATAAATGTAATTTTGAATTGTATTGCCAGTTTTAATCTTGGCAAGGAGTATTTGGAAGAATATCAAATAAAAATATTACATTTGTTAAAAACAAATATAAAACTAGAACTTATACCAATTGTTATCAGGTATATTTAATTTCAAATTTATTACTTGTGCTTTTAATATTTAATTATGATAATATAATATCTTTTTTTAATTGTCTTGCAGATTTCTTTTAAACGATTATGTATGTTCTGATGTTATCAAACAAATGTTGCTTATATTGCGTAATGTAGAAATGCAGCCTCTTGCTGGCGATGACGCTGAAAACTGTTATAAAAATCAAGTACGGATGATTAAAACATTAAAGATATGTATGTTATCAACTAGAGATGTGACGGATATCGCAATAACAGTTATAAAAAATATTAATAAAAATCCAAAACCATTGGATTTAATCATTTTGATTTTAATATATTCTGGAACAATGAAGCAAAAAAATGCAGAAGCCTTATTGAAACAAAATATACGATGTGGTTTTTATAGGATAAGCCTGCTTCATACGCTTTACAATGATTATAAAGAGGTTTGTATATGTGTTGTAAAAAAATTTGTAATTTATCCTTATTTGACAAAAATTACAATTTTATATACATAAGTAGATGAGCTTGATCAGAGAGGGAAATGCAACACCGTGTGTGTGTGTGTGTGTGTGTGTATAAATTATATACGATATTGCATTGTGTATTTTATATGCATCTTTTTAGGTTGTTCGTGAATTACAAATACCAATGTTACAATTAGCGAGTAAACTATTAAAGTCTGAAGAATGTGTGTTTATTATTTTTGCAATAGAATGGTTCCGATTACAATTTCTCAGTCAAAAAGAAACATCGTTTAAGCAACGTGAGATTATAAAAAATATCATTCTTCTCATGGGTAATAATGATCAAACTGTGAAACATGCACTGACTGTACTTTGCAAAATGGCAGAGAATACAATAGAAAGAGATTGTTTAGTATCACATTGTAATCATTTGAGAATTTTATTAGAAAAAGTCAATTGTTTTGGACTAGAAGAAGTTGGCACTTTGAGTGATTTATTGCATGGATTATGTCTAACTGATAATTCCACTTCAGAGTCTTTACGAGATGACTTGTTCATATTGTTGCAAAAACAATTATCTATTGCGAAACCAGTGTAAGCTAAGTATAAAATTAATTAGAATAATATTTTTAAAGTTTTTATAATGCACATATTGGATTACACATTTCAGTACAAAATGTAAAGGTGTTATGGGAGCAGTAATGGCAATAAAACATTTAGCAGGAAAAACTGAAACATGTGATCAAGCTTTGAATTTATTTGGTACGTTTATTTTATGTAATTTAAAAAATGGTATATATATGCAGTATAAAAATTGTATATACACGTAGTATATAAATCTCAAAAATGGATTCATGATAAAGTTTAATGTTTTTTGATGAATATTTCTTTCGTAAATTGTTATAACAGAATATTTCTTTCGTAAATTGTTATAACAGTAAATATAGTAATGAACAATTTATTAACTTTTAATAGAAATATTTTGTACACGCAGATAAGGTAATGAAGAACGTAAAGAGTTGTTATAAATCGCAGTCTCTATTCTATGATCAACTAACACAAGTAATTGAACAAACTGAACATATCAATATTGTTTTCATCGAAAAGATAAACAGTTATATTGAAAACGAGTTTGTTAATACATATATGACAGATAAAGTACAAACCAGGTAAATACGTTATGCAATATTATATACTATATACACTATATAAAGTATATGTATACAGTATACGTGTACAGTGTGGACCATTTTAATTTATCCAGTCAATTTAAAGATTTCTTCAAAATCTTCAAATTTAAAACGGAAATGTTGAGACAAAGGCTGTTCAGTTAGTGGGGGAAAAAGATGCTAATCTTGGTTGATTAATCATATGATAATTGTAATGATAATGTTTAATTGTAGAATATAAAAGACAAGTCTAAATAAATATACATAATTTTTTATCAGGGAAGCTCTAGTACCTAAATTTGGACTAAATAATGCAGAAAATGAGCAATTTGCACCCCAAAATTGCGTATTAAGTTTTGGAAATAAAAGAAATGGTCCAATTGCATCAATACTATTTCGACTTCTTAAGACGTGTTGTATGAGACTTAGTGAACATGGAGATTTAGAGGATATAGATGCTCTTTTGGGATGCAAAATGTTAATGCCAGAAAATTTTGATGTACCAGAATGTACAACATTAGATCTTATTGTATGTGGTATTAATTGGTAAGTTATTTAATTAAATCTTTGTTTATGATGCAATAATATGCACATAATTTCTATGTACCTATTTTTTTAAGTTCAGCTAAGATTGTAAATAACTGCAAGGGAAATATTACAGGTTCAGAGAAATAATCTCAGGCTTTGTCACGCAAACTGATCCTTTACTGCGAGGACAAGTATTAAAACGTTTAGATACTTTGATATATTTGCAAAGCGAATTTAATATGTTGCTACCATTATGTGACATTAAATATCAACCACCACCATGTTATTTCCATTATTATCCATTACCACCATTTGTAAAAATTGAAAAGAAAATTAGTAAAAAAGGAAAGAAACCTACAAAAGAAAAGAAAATAAATACATCTGTGACGATAAAGGATGAAGAGGAGATAGATTCTACATTGTATTCCAAAAATCCAGCATATTTCAGAAAATTTGACGCAAAGGTATCAAGAATAGTTTGTAACTTATATACAAGACACTTCTATTTTTAATAAATCTCAAGTATATGTAGAAAAAATCCAAGTAACGAAAATTTTTATGGAGTTTATAAGTGATTATTGTTGTATTATCAGAAATAGAATAATAACAGTAAACTCGACACAAGTAATTACTAATTGAGATTTTACTGAAAAAGACCCAAAACAAAAAATTAAAACGTTTACATTTTCTTCATCTATTTATTCTTTAAGGCAATAAAAATTGTATGTTACTTTCATCTAGTGTTTGCTCGTATTGGCATTTTTATTACATATATATTCGATTTGCAATTAGAAAGATATCTAAGTGATCTTGAAATATATAATTTTTAAATTATTATTACGAATACTGATCATGAACATATTATGTAATGATATTTAGATAGCTTGCCTTTTGGATATTAAAATAGACGTGCAGACATCGCAATCTGAGACACAAGGCATATCCATGAAACAAGTATGTTTTATTGTAAAAGAACTTTTGGCAATATTCGAAAGTGAACCTTCTGAGAACTTTGTGAAAGATTTAATATACTTATTACCAAATATCTGTTCAAAATTGGATGATGTTGTCAGCAAATTAAGACAAGATGACGATTATAATTTTCGAAAAGGTGCAAAATTATTGTTGCGCCTCCTCACCAGTATTTTTAATTGGAAAGGATTTTCGAGTGTAACATATAATACATTGTTACGCGGTGTGTTATTTTTGTTGACTAATTGTAAAAATTAATTATCTAATTATATATAGATATATATTATTCATATTTTATTGATTTTTCAGAGGGATTACGTAATTTAGCTAAACAAGTCAATGAAGAAAATACTTCATTGCGGTCTTGTAAGGAACTTGTTGCAGAATCATATAAATATTTTGAATCGTTAACGGATATTGCTACCGAAATAGCATTAGCTGCTGCTCTTGTCAATATGTGCCAATCATTAATGAAACATTCTGAGACTTATATCCAAGAACATAAGAGTAACCATGGTAAATGTATTTGATAAATGGTATAAGTATTTGATAAATGTTGAAAATTTTGCAAATTTTTTCATTATATTATGGATTTTAGCAAAATTAGCGCATGGATTTCTTTGCTTGGAGTGGCCCGAAGACAAGCATACTGGTTCTCAATATAAATTATTTGTTATTCAATTATTAAATAACTGGATAGATAATGAACCGTCGCCATTAGATACAGTAACATCAGTTTTAGAATGGTTACCAGATGAAGTCAGTAATTTTGAAAATATTCAAAGCTCTTTAAAAAGAATACCTTCTGTGAAAAGAAATATTTTTAATTTGTTATATAAAAAACTATTTGACGGTTTAATTAAAGGTATAAATATATCGTTATTAGCGGTCAACTCGTAAGTATTATTTTATTTAAAATGTAGAAGTCAAATTCATTTAAAAAAATGTTTAACGAATTTATACTATTATTATTCTATTATTGTTTTATATAGAATTATTTTTAAGGATTTGTTAATATGAATACACATATAAGTTCTTTTAAAATTTATTGAGCAAACCTTTTGTTTTAGAGATCCAAAAAGAATAAAGATATGGCACAATATTACTTTAAATGTTCAAAAACTTGTGCAAATTTGTAAAACTTTGAAAACAAACACTATCATACAACTATTTTTGCGTTACATGCCAATGTTAATAAAACAATTTCTAAATATTGGTATGCCAATATTTGAATATAATCTGAAGTATCAAACAGACGATGTAACTAATATTTTAAAAATGATGCAAAGTAAGGAATAATTATTTTTATTGATAAGAATTATGGAATAATTCCATAAAAACATAATCTCATTTTAATAGATTATTTGACAAATTTAGAATCAATGTTTTTTTATTGTCATGGAAATGTAAACAAAAATTTATTGTTATAAAGAAATTTGCCCATCTTTATATGAATTCTGAGTTTCTTGCGGCTAGTAATGGAATTTAGCTAAAATAAAAGATTATTGCTAAAGAATCAATACATTTTTTTAAGTTGATACTATTTAGAGATATTCTTTGAAATATTAGACAAATATGTTAACAATATTTTTTTTCTCAACGTCCAGGGTGTTAGTTATAATATTACTAAAAATTTTTTGTTCATTATAAGCAAGAATTCAATCGAAGCACGTAAATCGGACACTACACAATATCTTTTCGTGACTCCAATCGTAGAAAATGATTAGTACTTTATTTCCTACTAGTTTACAATAGTTTGTTTGCGTTGCTTACATTTATTTCAAAATTATATTAAAAAATTCTTTAATCTTACCTAGAATTTTGAGAATTTGTTTACAAGATTTCAGTAAACATCCTGAGTATATACAATTTGTTATTAGTCGTAAGAGGTCTAAAATAGACATAAACATTCTGAGTATATACAATTTGTTATTAGTCGTAAGAGGCCTAAAAGTTTTTTGCTCAAATGAGTTTTGTATTTTTTTATTAAAGTTGCAAGCATCTAAAGTAGCAGATATATTTTAGTTGATTTATTGATCTAAGTCATAAACAACTTTTCGTTTTCAATCATTTTGTAGTAAAAAATTATCTGAATATTTTTGTTAAAATAATTGTTTCTAAATTTATCAAAAAATCTTTTAGTTAAGTTGAAATCTTGAATTATAAAACATTCTACAATAGAAACCCTCTTGGCTGCATTTGGACGTTTGCACGCTATAAGTTTCATTCATTTTTTTCTACATGTGTACGATAAAGATAGAATGAAATTTACAGTGCGTGAACATTCAAATCGATCACAGCTCCTATATATAATAACAGAAAATAAGTAAAAAGATTAGTTTTCTAATTTATTCATATATGTCATGTTTAGGTGGTACACGATACTTACATGCCATATGTTGCGACTGTACAGAAAAAAGGAATTTACTATTGTTTAAATATGTGCCTATAGCGAAATCTACATTAGAGAAGTTAGTTTACAGTGTGAAAGGAATGTTGGTCCTTAATGATAGTGCAGCAGCATTTTGGATGGGAAATCTTGTCAATAAAAATTTAGATGGCCAGGAAATTTTTTCGCAGGTTTTTATCGTTTTAGATTTTAATTTATTTTGTTTTGCATATTGTATTAAATAAAACAAAACATTATTAATAAAAATGAATTTATTATTTTTCTAGACATCATCAGAGGAAACTACTTTACCAGACATGAATACAAATTCGGAAGAATTAACAAATGCTTCATCTGAAATTTTGGACTCCGATTTAGACGAAAATTTAGAAGAAATAGAAAACGAAAATGATGATGATGATGACTTGTAATCGTATGAGGAAGAATATAATATTCTGTGATTTAATTACAGAAATAATATGTTATTAAAATATTGCGTTATATTATAGCATATTAAATTTTTTTTATTAAAAAGAAGCATGTTACGAAAAAGTATGTTTTTGTCATGAAAGGTAAAATCAATATTATTCATTTCTTGTAATTTTTAAAATGAGGATTCCGAGTGCTCAAAATTACATGTCAGGAGTACATAAAAAATTGAGTTCAAAGTTGAGAAAACGCATGGCGTCGCGCTGCGACAGTCATAGTCTTCTTCTTCTTGTTTCTTCTTTTTCTATTAATAGCTAAGAACCCTGTCCCAGAGCTAACGCCCCACCATCCTCTTCTTAACAGAGTTTATATAAGCGGAGTCCTCCAGAGGAGCGGCTCAGTATCAATGTGCTCCTTGCCCTGATGAAGTGAACAGCAAGGTTCACGAAACGTTGGTGTTATAAATTTTATTTCTTATTAATTTTTTAACAAACAACGAGCGCCTGCTAAAATTGTTAAAAGCTGTTAAAAGTAACTGATCTGTTAAAAATCACCTCGATAACATATGTCAAGGTCAAAGTGATCGGGTTCCCCTAAAGTACATATTACTTTAATTTTATTATTACTAATTTTGTCCGGTTTTATTCGTTTAAATTTTGATTCCAAAGAAAAAATATCCTGTAAACTTTTAATATGGCAATTCTAGCAAGGAGTTGAAGAGATAAACGAAATTTAATCTAAAGACTGTCGAAATATGTCGTAAAAAATGAAAGAAATTTGATGAAATTTCATCAATGTTCAAGGGAAAGATCCTTATATTCGCGATTTCGCTCTCTGTGTGTGTGTGTGTGTGTGTGTGTGAGAGAGAGAAATAGAGAAAATATCTATTTGCGTGTATATAAATTGCCAAGTTTTCATTGTACTCTGAGACGCTATTTTTATCGCATACGTTTACGTTTCTTGCAAGATTTTATCGGGATCTATACTTAATACCCATTAAACCGACCTTGTCCATATTGCGTCCCCCTATTGATACTTTAAATTATCGAGAACTCCCATTCGATCTGGGATATTACACGACAGACAGATCAATCGCTTATAAGTAAATAATGGAATAAGAATCTCAAAGGAAGTTTTATTCAGTGTCCACGATATACGATCTTTTTCATGTTAAATCAACCTCAGATGATGTGTTTTCCATTTAACAATAACATTTAACAATAAATACAAATACACTGTAAAAATATTCGAGAAAGAGCAGTATAGTGCAGAAATAAAAAAGACCTAATATATCTAATTAGAACGTATTCATTTCAATTTCTCTCTCTCTCTCTCTCTCTCTCTCTCTTTCTCTCTCTGTCTCTCTTCGGGATTGAAAAATAAGAATCAACGATTATTGATTGTTTCGTTCACTTTCTTTCTCTACAGAAATATTAAATTTTTAATCAATTTGATGAAATATTAATGCTACCATTTATTACACGCAGTTGCGCATCTGTATATTTGTCGAGCAAACACATCGTACGCAAAAAGAATGATTTTACTATGTAGTACATAAAAATAAATTATGTTTGAGCATCTAAATAATTATATTGGACGCTCAAGTCCGTTACTAAAATGTCAAAATATTTTACAGCATTATTATGCTTGAGAGTCCTACATAATTATTCTGATGGTCCAACATATTATTTTCAGATCTTTATCTAATCTAATTATTACTTAATTTTTATGTACTTCAGCAAAACCATTCTTTCCATGAAAGTCGTCTGAAATGATCGATATGCAATGAACCCAACTAAAGCTAATTATTCATGAAAAGTTCGATTTATATACTCAATAAGTCGAATACTCTGGAACAGTAAAAAAATTTTTCCAGAATGTTTGAATATTAATGAATTTACGAAATATTGTATGAATACTTCTTATATCACGAAAATCACTCACCCCTCATGAGCAGTACGAATCATATAGAAAAGAACGCAGCATTTCAATATGCAGCAGTGAAATATGACTCCAAAATTTGAGTCCAAGGTGAAAATAAACAAATTTTGTATTTTTAACACTATAATTTCGTTTAAAAATAAATTCAAAGATCTCCGGATCTGGAATTTTTCTGAAAATTACAATTTTGCAGAAAATATATGAAACATCTTCCGAATATGTAATAACGTATAAATGGAATATTTGACGATTATTTGAATGTTGCTCTTACATTTTGAAAATATTTCGGAATATTCTTAGAAATATTATTTTAAGATTTTAGAAATTTATTTTAGAATATTACTTTAAGATTTTAGAAATATTTCAGGAATATTTAGTGTTAGCTGGGAAAGAACACGAGCGGGAACAAATAATGTTCATGAAAAAATCACGAGAATATTCTTATATTCGAATAACAAATCGCGAGCATTACACACCGACAAATTGCACGAGGAGGGAAAAGAGATGTGTACAAAATGCAATTATCACAAACGCAGACTGCATATTTGGGTACAAAAATATAGGGACTGATAATCAGCGTTGTAACTTTACCGCAAAATAGTCTCTTATAATTAGACGTTAATATAGCGCGATCGAGAAATGAAATTTTGTCACGGCTATTATGAAGCTCGGATCCTCTTTTTTTTTTCCTTGTAAAAGATGCGAGATGTGTACGCAACAAAAGTCACTCATTCCTATCCCACTAGCTGTACGAGGTCCTCTCTTAAATTTGCATCAGACTACGCATTGAAGATTGTAAAATTGAAGAATAGAATTTCAATTAGATAATTTTAATTAGATAATTTAAATTTTGATTGAATTCTAATTTCAAATTTCCAATTTTTAATCTGATACGAATTGTAGAGGGTTGTATCAGAGAACAACATCGTGTTCCGTACAATCGTGGACAAGAATAAGCGAACGGAGTAGGTGAATATGGAATATGCAACAAGAGGAAACAAGATAACGAAACGCTGTGTGATTCATGGAAAGAAAAACGCATTTTTCTGTACATTTACACGCGCTTCATAAAAAAGTCATGGCCAACTCACATATGTGGCTGGAGATCTTTCCTCATCTATTCTTCTTCCTTTAATATTGCACTCGCTTGTTATTAACATCTCTCCCATTGTCCTCATACACACATATACGCGCGAATTATCCTCATTTTACTTATTCATCTCTCTGATGCACTTTGTGTCTCTTGTCCGTCTCACTGTGATGTATTTCATATCAACGAAACTTTAGAAAAACAGAGTTTTGTGTGGTTGACGGGCTTAAAACGACAAAACTAAGTGATGGCACGGCACAGCGAATCGGTCTTGTTCGAGCGAGGTTTCTTCTTCTAAGAAGAATTTTTCCTCTTTCTTCTTCATCTTCTTTCTGCCCTTGCTCTTTCTTTACCTGAGGCAACGCAGCCACTTGGGCAGCATGGCTGCGCATCTCAAATAATCTCAAATGGAGCCACTACTATCTCCGGGAAATACCATCATATTCTCAGCTCCGTACGATGGTGTCGGTGAACTTCTCGCGTCCAGGGATGCCCTACTTGCAGAACTGAAACTGCTGGAGCTCAGATCTTCGTAACTGGCCACTGATTGGCTACCACCTGAAAAAAATACAAAACATTCATTGACGAGGTCGGCGGAGAGTGGATTCCTGGTGCACGAAACTCGTAGTAGCGCTTCTATGGGAGAATCATGCTGCGCGCAATAAAGATACTTATAGTTTATTAGCCAATCATCAGCTTACGTCATTGGCCTTAAGGACAAATCTTGATTTTTATAAGACAAATTGTTCTGTAATTTAATGTGCCAATCAATCTTGGGAGCAGTACATTAATTCTTATTGAGTCAAATTAATGAAAGATAAGACAATCAAAATAAATTGCATATTTGCATCGAAGGAAAAGGAAGAAATAATTAAATCAAGATTCGAAAACCGAATATCATTTATTTGTAGCCGAACTCTTAAGTCGCTTTATCCCGAACTCTTAAGTCGCTTTATCTCGTCGCCTACCGAATGTTAGTAAATTTTTCCTTGAGACCGATGACATATATGTATCAATAGATCCTTTATTTTTCTTGATCTGTATTCACGTATATGTGTGGCACTGAACAATTACCTGATATTAATTAATTAATAGGAAAATTAAGGGCGAGAATATCTTAACTTAATATACAGATATATCTGATAATCTAATTATAATTTGAAACTCTATTGTATGGACGTAACGTTATAGATCTATGTTACAGAATATGTTTCTATGATAGAGTTACACAGCTGTTAACATTTTTCGTGTCGGTATATCTATATCTATATCTACAACATGAAATTCGAAATAAATATCTCACAATCAGATGAATATAGTAAAATAAGTAAATCAATGGTATTTCCTAAATAATGTTGTTTATCAACACGAGTAAGCGATTCTCATCCATGTCATTCAATTCAAGGTCTTATATTCTGTAATTCTTTATGCAATCTTATGAGTTCATAACGACAATTGTGCAACTTTTTTACTATATAAAATATCTGCGCAACTGTCGTTATGAGCACACAACGATTGCATAATTCGAGTTACAGAATTCCGTTGCTGATCTTAACAAATGTTATCAAAATCATAACTTTGAACGACATTCAAGAGATTTTAATCGTCAGCCAAATACCTCGGATAATGTTACTGCCGGTACTGTAACTTTCAAGCCTTATAATTCGAAAGGTACTTAATGAGAATGAACTTTATTGCAGTGTTTTGAGAAGCTCTTGACATTATATTCTATATTTCATTATGACTATTATATTTTGAAATAAAAAAATAGGGTGTTTTATTAAAAAAAAATCGATGTGACCTTGACCTGACCTGGGCGATGCCAATCAAGCTCAAATCGATCAGTAAATAGACAATTTTGAACTCTACAACTTTTGTATAAAACATTTTTCTCAAAAATGCTTGTTTTCCAAATATTTCACCGGTCCGGAACTTTTTCTTCACCCTGTATATCATTATTAAGTGTAATTATAATATACACTTATAACTTTAATTATATATGCGCTATTACATCTTGTCTGCATCGGAGTGCCTCAAGAATTTTCAGAATATTTTTAAAAAGTCAAACTCAAACGAAAAATTATGCGAATACAGATCTACAAATATAATATTGTAAGTTGTAATTAAAAGGATGAGAAACTTTTCAAAGAAAATAGCATGCGTATGCGGTATAGCTGTATACTTTTATTTTTGTTTCGTCATTTTTGTTTTTTTTTTCTCTTATTATTAGCAACCACTCGTGAAGCGTTTCTTCCGCGAGTTAACATCTCGATGTCTCGCGTGTGCCGGATATAATTTCGTTTTGTTTTCATCTTTGTTTTTTTTTTGTACATTTGTCATTACAGTTATTAATGTTGTTAGTGCATTTTACAATACTTTCTGACGTACTTCCGCCACAATCAATTTTTACATTGTGAAAGAAAACAGCGTCACGCTCTATTCGCTTCCTCTCCTCTCTTATCGTGGACGACTCTCCATCGATTATTAATTAATTAATTAATTAATTAATTGAGATTCTATCGAGTACACGCAATCAACATTGCTCGATTTAAAACGGGAGATGATAATGTTGCCAATTTTCAATTCGTCTTGGCTGCTATTTGAATATCGTAGAAATTTTCGAGTAAATTCGATTATTCTCGAATTTTAAATTAACATTCAAAGTTCCTTAGAGTGTTCCTTGCATTTAGTTAGTCGAGTCACTATTTTATAAAACTATTTTATTTCGAGAATATATTTGCGTAGAATTCGCTTTTTTCTTTGGAAAAGAAGAATGCCGCGTCTTTTGAGAGAAGATTGTAACGAGTAGACTCTTAGATAATAGATCTCTAATCAGCGTGTCATTTATTGTCGAATAAAATTAAGATGTCTTCGACTGAATCATATGTCTAACTTATTAGATCTGTTTTTTATTGCTCACTCTGAATCGGTGCAATAAGTTGAAGTGAAATAAACGTATATTTGTTTCACTTCAACTTACTGCACTGTGTGTATTAGTTCAGAAAATGCAGCAATAAAAAACAGACCTATTATTAGCCGGTTTGATTTTTCAAAAGCACTTCGATTGCGATACTCTTTTTCGTCAAATGCAATATATATTAAGCATGCGACAACGATTACATTTAAATTACTTTTGCAGTTTATACAGGAGTCAGTCGTCATTCATTAATTGCGAATAAATAGAGCGTGGCTAAAAGTTGTACAGCGATTTGTAAAGAAAATAATACCGACAATGAGCACTTGTTGTACATTGAAAAAGTACTGCTCAGACTAATTAAACGGACTAACATAATACAGATTATATTTTTTTACTTTCACGTTATAACGTAAAACTTATCTTTTTCGCGTTAATATTTATTTCTCTCGATTCTTACTCGTCCGAGCGTCATCTTTTTTCAATGCACATTCAAAGAAGTAATAGGCTGATCGACCGTAAACTTACACCGAATAAATTAAATTATGCAACAGGCTTGTTCGGACTTTGGCATTATAACATCACACAGCGAACGTCGTACACATTTTTACACTTCGCGGCCACTGTCAGAATTATTTACGAGAATGAGATAAAGAGCTAACGAACACGCGAGACTGACAAAAATTCTTTCAACATCAAGCACGCTGCTAAAACGAATCTACAAGCTAAAGCTTATTAGAGAGAAGTTGAGTCTTCGCATCCTAAGTCGTATGAATAAATACGAAAGTAACTGCCGAGAGTTCACAACGGCATTACATTTGCGTTATATCGACAAAGGCAGTTACTGCACAATACATTCGAATTTTTCCACGATTATTGCCTTCTTTGTAACGTACAGTGGTAGAAAATCCATATCGTCGATCTTAAAGTCATTTAACAAAGAAAAAAACATTCGATGTTCGTCAGAAAAAGAACTTCACTCAAAGGTTACAAGCGATATCAGTTTTTATCGTTCAATTCGTAAATTTTAGTTTTCAGTTAAATATTTCATATTTGATATTGTACTAATTCGGATTACAATTAGAAAAACTTATGGTTTACATCCCAAAAAATACGATTCAAATGGGATATACATACATACGTATAATAATAATAATACATCTGAATAATAATAATGATCAGAAAGATTCAAGATGTAAATGAACAAATACAGTTATTCGTTCTATTTGCAACATAGTCGAATAATCAAGGAGCGTCTATTACGTTATCTTATAGAAAAATAATTTTTCAATTATTGTTAATAGAGAAATATGCAATTTGGCCGTTTTGTTTCGATTCACGTACAAAATTCTGAAAACAGATGACTGATATAACAAAAAAATTATTTATTTCTAAATGAGATAGCGCTTCATAAATGAGAGATAGCCTCAATGCTTTCTTTTATGATTAATCTCTTTAAGATCGACGATTGATTTTTCATCGTGATTTTTATTCTTTGTGTTTGTCGCTGGTAGTTTGTTAGTAGATTGTCTTACGGTAAATCTATATCGAGGAATACTGTGTCATTTTAATAACCACTGTACATACACATCAAAACTTATCTAAAAAGTTTATTGCGAAATTTGACGTATCGCGATAGATGATATATCGACCAGTTTTGTTTTATATTTCTTTTTTTTTTTGTAGAAGAATACCTCTGTGTGAAGAAATACCGATTAATCTTAAGTCTATTCAGGTAAATACACAGGTAAGTTATAACTCGCTATACACAGAAAAAGAAAACAGAATTGCTTAAAATTATAAATTCGGCGCCCAAGTGTTTCTGTCCATTAATCATTAATCTTCCATACCGGACCATTTTAGGTTGCCGGTTGCATCGACGCCGCATTAATCGGCATTAAATCCGGTCTAATTTTCTTTTGTCTACAAGTGGGATTAATAATAATTTAGGAAAGGACAATCGCGAATCGCTAATCCAGGAGCTCGTTTAATGATCCTCAATGCAACGTGGTTTAAATATCTCTAGCACAATTCTATAAATTAGTACATATACATATCTACGGTATTACAAGTATAGTATCTACACCAAGATTGGCTCTGAAAAACAATATAATACTCTGTTTCAAGAGAAGTCAAAATACTATCAAGAACTCGAAAGTGATTTATACAAGGTGTGCATTGTAATTTAGACATTATTCGATAATTATTACTTCGAAATTTTTATCTCGCCCGCGCTATGCTGAAACGGTTAGAATTGAAGAACACACGTAATACTCAAATTGCGGCGATAATGGAGCGATGAATATTCCCTTCGTTCTCTCGCCGAGCGTTGCAAATTCGCTAACAAGAGTATAAGGGGGACTAAAATATCTTTGAGAGCTTAATACAAAGTATCTACTTGTGACCGATTTTATTCGGCATCTCTCTTCACGCATCATACATATCCACGCATCACATACATTCCTTATTAGCATACATTACAAGCAGTGATTTGTTATTAAACCATAAATCTATTTTATTTCTCTTTTTCTTTTCTTTTGCGTAAAACATATCTGCATTTAACAATATGGAATAATAATTGCGACGAAGATTAAATGACAGATGAGTTTCAATGGATCAGCGTATTGTGATCAAGCTGTACGTATGCATAAAATATCTAATACCGATTGTAATCGAGATCAACTACAAACTGAGGGATATCACAGTTCTAAAGAATTTTTTCGTGAAATTTCATGTAAAACAATGCGAAAAATATACGCAGTGAGCCAACGCTGTGCTCGTCACGTAAACTGAAAGATGGTTTTGAAAAAATTAAACAAGAATATTTATGTCAATATGTTAAATAAATATTAGGTCAAAAGCACTGCTCATGCGTGCAGAGGTTACCCTTAATAGATTAATATAGTTATTTGAATTATCAAAATTATTTCCAATTAAACTGCTGTTAGCTAACGCCAATAATATTTTTTCCCGTGGATGTACTATCGTTTGGAGATACGGTTTACGTGGCACTGATCCAGTTACCGCTGGTTAAGATGTATTTCTTTCCCTTTTTTTCTTCTATTCGCGAGGAGATTATATAACACATGGTAAACTATCCTGCACTCTGTACTTATAATACATACTTATTTGTAATAGTCGCGAAACAGTCGATTTTTCTATCTCCTGAAAGAAACTTATATTTATTTTAATGCTGATAATGATTAGTCTGACGACAATCAGGCTTGTTAATGCCTCTCGCGTGATTCACCTTTTACACTCCCCAGTCTCAATTAAAATTGATAATAGTTGATCTCTTAATCAATAAAAGATTCGCCTCTTTCAACACTTTTCCTACTTAAGTTTCTCAGTTTATTATATTTGTAATTGTTTTTTTCGATACTCTATTGCACATGATACCTGTTTCTCTTTTTTTTTATCGCTAATTATTATTAACGATATACAAAACACGTAATTATATGTATCTACACACACGCTTACACACTTTTTATGCATCATCGGCAATGTTGAACACGTTTTACATATTTTTTTGTATTTAATCTCTCCGTTTTCTATTTTGCGTGTAACAGAAAAAAATTTTTACCTCGAAATTTTTACACATCGAGCACACGTCTGCATAAGCCACTTCGACGTTTCGAAAATGCGAAGGAATAAGAAGAGATAGAAAAGGTCTTATAGCAAATATAACTGATGCATATTAAAGTTGTTGTACACTGATTTAACCTAACAAAGAGCAGACAAGAACTTGAAAATCAGTTTTTAATTAACAAAAATTCTGTGAACTCCTTAAAGGATACTAATGAGGCAAAGCATTATGAATGCATGACCCCTTGTTTTCTAATAAAAATGTTATTTATTTATTCAAAATCAATTACTAACTCACGTCACACATTTACAACAAGGGACGTTGTTTTCATAAAACATCTGAAAAATTTTTCTGAGTAAATGGTGTATGAAGTGATATTTTCAATTTTCGATACCGCACGGAATGGAAATTCAGAACGGAAGTCGATTTTCTTATGGAACATGATATTTTTTATTTACAAATTCGATTTTTACGCGAAAAAACATAAAACTTTTATACTAAAAGAAGTCAACAAAAACTAGAAAAACAGCTTTCATTAATTTATTCGATTCAATTAAAAAAAAAAAAAAGATTATCACGTTTGATTGACAATTACGACGTGGATGTTCTACTTATTCCACTAGCACATCCACGATAGTAAATTTACATCAGTTATAAAATATATCTCTCTTTATATAGTATGCACACACACACAACCTGTGATTTTGAACAATTTTATTAATTTTTTATTAGAAAACAAGGAGCCATACATTCACAATTGGTCTAATTAGAAAGCATCCTTCAAGCTGTTCACAATTTTTTTCTAATTGAAAGCTCTTTCTCTAATTTTTGCCTACTGCTTTTAGTAAAGAGCTTCATGCTCTCTTTACGTAGGAATCGAAACTAAAAAGTATTATGTTCGATAAATATAACGATAGAGGAAACTCGCCTAGATGACCTTCATCTTGTCAAGTTCATAACCCTGAATAATCTCCAACAAGTTTTAGCTATCGCTCGTTATTCATTAATACTGTTATTATTCGTTAATACTGTTATATTTTTTGTTTTTGGATTATATTTCTTTAACAAAAACAAAAAAATAAAACTTTACACATAAATATTAAAAAATATCTTCTATAGATAATATATTATTAGTTTTTATAATGTACTGATATTTTATAATACTGTTACGAATTTTGCAATAATTAACTTATTTGTAAGATAACAAAAATAACAAAATAAACTTTAAAATTGACATAGTAAGTAGTAATGCCACATATTCCCAGATAACAAAATATTTTTAACACGACGCCAGTATAATACATGCACGTGTGCATGCACTTGTCACTACGATGTTCAGTTAACTCAGTATCTGACAAATATACTGATAACACATCATAATCTGCGCGCTGTGCAAACATTGTGCTTGTAAAATGCCAGTAATCAATCCTAAAATTTTGACTGTATGTCGTGACTAGTAACAGCACCATACAAACATCATCTGCTTTATTGGCAGAAAATAGCACAGAAATGCTTGTATGGTGTGCTGAGCATAGCATATAACATGCTGACACATTTAGTTATCGGGGTTTTTATTCATTCTTTTTATAAGCGTTATCTATATGAAATACTAAAAGTTAATGTATATGAGCATTTCTAGAATCTTTTCACTTCTATGTAAAACGTTTTTTGTTTTAATGTTTTTTTTTTGTTGATTTATACTATGGATATGCCAAATATTCAGCAACTATCCGGCCATTTTTTATAATACGTGCGATTCAAACCATCTAATCTATCTAGTTAGCCAATCAGATTGTAAAAATGTCATTTTTCACAATCCGGATAGATACGAGTAGTTACATTAAAATTAAAAAATAAAAATTAATAATAATACTTATACTGCGTAAGGTATAATGATAAAAATATATAATTTAAATTATTAAGAGGATACATTAAAAAAAAAAACAAAAAAACAAAAATAGCCATTTTCAAAAAAGTCGAGAGCGTACCATTCAATAATGATGTCATTCAATGAACATGTCTGAAAATATTTCAACTTTACATCTATTAAAATAATTATACTTTTTGAAACCAAATATATTTTTCTTCTTAAAAGTTTATGATTTCCTCTTTCTAAAACGATACTTAGTTTTGTTTTTCAGCTTTTTTGCAAAAATATGATTTTTTAGAACAAAATATTCTTTTTCACACTTTTTTACAAAACTCTTGTTTACGTTTTTTGAATATATAACTTTTTACATTGTTATCAAAATCTTTTCCCGCTTACAGATTTGAATTCTATACAGTTTGACCTTTTGTTAAAAAAAAAATTAATTAATTTTTTTAGCAGAAAATGGAATAGTTAATATTCTATTACTTTTTCGTTACTTTTTACTAATAATTTAATAATGACATTGCAATTTTTTATGAGGTAAATATTTACAATAGGAAATTCAGCTTCGATGATCTTGACCTTGACATGTTGTCAAAGTCATGACTATGAGTGACTTCCAACAGATTTTAGTTGGTGCTCGTTATTAATAAGTTATTGATAAAAAAAAAATTCATTGCTTTACGGAGAGAAACGAGGTCTACAATTGTACTGTTCCACATGAGTTTTCGACTTCCACGCGAAGCGAAGGCCACAGTTTATATACATATTCGTACCTACATATATATATATATCACTAAACTTCAACTTTTTACGAGATCATAGAAGTCCCACTATCATGTACTATATATGCGTAGTGTAGTTTAGAAAAGGATTAAGATATCACTTGGAACGCTGTCTCTTGGATCACTCTTAATAAAGATGGCATAGAGCCACACTCGTTTCAGTATTATTATATTTTAGTGGCTCAAACATTATCTAAAAATTGTTTTCATATAGATCCAAATGTATAATAAACTAATACTTTTAAAGAAACTTAATATTTTGATATTTTTCTCTTTTGAAGAGAGAGAAATGCATCCTTCCCCTTAAATTCTTTTTGAACATTCATATATGCGAGATATTTATAAAAAAATTAAGAAGAAAGAAAAATATTACAATATTATTATGTGACTAAGTTGCATATAAGCAACTCTTCACCTGAAATTTTGCAAATAATCCAAATTTGAAGAAATAAATTGCAGGCAATACCTCATTAAAAAATAAAGCAAAGAGAATAAAACGTTAAATAATAAAATATGACACATAATAAAATATGATCTGTTAATAATGAATTTTCTTGCAAGATATTTTCAATAAGACACAGATTATACTTATATGACATCACATATACTAACAAATTGCGCTAACATTATGAATTCTAAACGTAGTTCGTATCAAACAATGATGTAAATTGTTTCAATAATAAATTTAATCGATGTTAACAATATGATCCCGTCAAAATTATACATAAATCGTAGTTAAATTATTTTATATGATTTCTTACATTTTCGTAAATACAACGTACGTTATATAAATTCAATAAACTAATAACTTTGCAAAAAAATATGTAAATCAATGAAAAATTAACAAAAGAACATAATAATCTTATAAAGTCAGCTACTCAAAATAATAAAAAAGTTGAGTTTTCCTAGTAGACAGCGTGTAATTTTTCTGAATAGAGAAATAAGAGAGTATATAAAATAAAAAAAATAAAAAAATTAAAAGAGAAAGACAAAAAGAGTGAGTGAGTGAGTGAGTGAGTGAAAGAGAGAGAGAATGAAATTTAGTTAGACTAAAGATAGGTTTTGAAATGATCGAAGTGCCTGGAATCATATGCATTATTTGGATTTATAAAAAAAATATTGACTCTTTATCCTTCACATCGTCAATGTCGCCGTTCTTGTGGTGCTCGCACTGCGTTGTCTAAATTTTTTAATTCTGAGCACAGTTTATATTCAAACAAAGTACCTTTTTCAATATGCGGCTGTGTCTAAACGTGAGTAAAGCAATATTTTCATAAACGTTTAAACAGACGTGGTTTGTGTAAAGATGAACGCGTTCGAGGATGTAGAACACATCATCTTAAGAATTACAGCAAAAAGGGATCTTTTACCGTTTTCTCTTTTCTGTTCTATCACTACTGCCGTTATTGTATCAATAATTTATCAAAAAATACTGAACTACGTATAAATGATCAATGATATAGTCCTCTTTTAAAATGTGCTCGAAAACAAATAAGCGTTACAAAAGTGCACAAAGACAATATGTACAGCTAAAACAATTAAAATACTTATAATAGTTTCTGATTATAGTCATTCCAAACTGTATGTTTTGTGTGTACAGAGTATTATGATTAAAAATCTTTTCAACTTGATAATATAATTCCCCTGTGTATACTATCGTCGCTCGACGAGAAACGTAATCAGTAGGCAGTAAACGAAAGCTGGATGAATTTAAAAACGATGTTTGTACTTCAAAACGAAGAAATATGGCCTATTGTATACCGGATGATCATCGTCGTTTGAGAATAGGGCTAGTTAGAAGATCAATCCCGTAAATGAACACCTAATGGCCAAAAACGCTCATCACGCGTCGTTAATTGCACTAAACAATTATGTTATCGATAATGGGCAAACATAGATACACGCAATTTGTTTGCACCACGTATAATCCAAGCTCCATCACCGCTTTACGATCTAAGGCAGTCGAATTGAAATTGCTACATGGTTGTATCTCAGGTGGCAAAACGCGATCCTGTTCTGGGAGTTCTTACGTTAGTTCTATTACGCCCCAATTAGAATTAGCGTCAAAGCGTCTAACAATATCCTAATATCGGCTAGAACACAACCTTGCCCGCTATATCGCCCGAACACAATATCCGTTCGCGCGTAAACTTTTGATATCAATTACTAATTAATAAGACGAAACGAGAATAGGGCCACACGAAACGCGATTTTGAAATATATTCACATATACATGGCGCGACACGCTTTCGATTTCACTTACAAGTCTTCCGTTGGATCATTGCAATAGTCTCAAACATTAATTTTCGTGTCAGGAACGAATTCTTGGAAATCGATAGCGTATTACACGGAGTAAAGATGAACTTTATCAGCATTATAACGAGATACATGCCGTTCGACGCTAACCGATGCGAAATAGCTCTTCAAGGTTGCGCATGGAACGCTCGGACTTCAATGTAATCTTATTCCGTTATGTATGAACGCTAATCTACTCCTGTCACTTGCATTAGGAGTATGTAAAGAGCAAGGCTGGCCCTAGGCACGTCCATGCAGCAATCCTCTACTCATCTGCGTTTTTTCCTCTTAGATCTGTTGCTCGCCTTTTTGGCGGCAATCGAGTGCTCGCCAGGCGTTTCGCGATCCGCTTCATTCCGCTTTTCGGCGTACCCATGATCGGATTCCAGGGACATCTTCGAGAAAGCCGTATCGTACCGTTCGGACGTCCCAGTAGTGCTGTCGTTGTCGCCGATTCCTACCTGCTGTCGCTGCATCGGTTGAAGCTGCAAAGAAGATTCTCTTTGCGATTCTCTCCTCTCGGTTGCCACGTTACCTCGACGTGTCTCGTTGACGGATCGTACTTCCGAAGCGAAAAGAGGACTGCCTTCCGTCGCTTTGTTATCCTCCTTGTCCCGACAGATCTTGGTTCGCGCTACACGCGCGATATCCTTGTCCACGCGAGATTCTTCGTCTATCGGCGCGTGAAAGTCTACGAGGATACTCTCCTTGACCGTTATCGTCGTCATCAGATCGATGTCATCCTGATCGAAAAGAAACTGCTTCTCCTCCTCTTCTTCCTCTTTAGTTTTATATGCTTGTTGTCGCGTACTTTTATGTTCACACATCACGCGTTCCATAGGTTCGAAGAACGTAGAACTGTCTTTGCCACAGAATTCCACTTGTTCCAGCTTCCTCGCGTGTTCGTCGGCCTCTAGTTTCTCCTCCACCTCTATCAACGGCTCGAGATCCGTTTCTTTGCGGGTTTCCTGCGAATCCAAGGAAGGAGAGATGCTTTTCTTGACGATAGAGCTCCAAGATATCTCTGCCAAAGGTAGAGCTTTTGAGTCCTGATCCTTCGAGCAGAGCTCCACAAATGGCTCTTCTCGTACGGCTTCCTGCACGGCCTCCTGCAGTTCCGCCATTTTCACATTAGAGGAACAGAATGAAGGCAAAAGGACAGAAATAGAGAGCTCCGTCGAGCTGTTCTCTTGTGACTGACCGTCTGACTGCGACCTCTTGCTCTTGCGAGATTTCCGAGTGCGCGCCCCGGCAATAACAGGCAAAATCTTGCACTCCGGCGTCGTATCGGAAGCTTTTTGCATAGCGTCGATATCAATAATCTCAACGATGTCGCTCTCGGTGATCTGAGAAGCCCGCTTGGCAGGTAGCAGCGAGGATGAGAAATTCGTCATCTTTGAGCCACGATTTTTGGACCTTCTCGTGGGGCTTGGATACGAACCTTCCGGCTTATCTTTAAAATAATCAGTGGAACTACGTTTATCGCTCTCCTCCGACCTCAACCAGACCTCCTCCAGTGGATTGTATATTACAGTGACCTCTGGGGCTTCTGCCTTATTCTTCTCAATCACCATGATATCCTTTCGTCTCTTGCCAGACTTAGACTTCGTTCCTTGCTGCTCCACTGATGTCATTTCCTGGGTCGCCTGCAGAGATTCTCTCTGCGACAATCTCGCCACTGCATCAAGTTCCAACTCATGGACTTCCGAAAGTTGAACGTGCTCCAGATCATCATCAGAGGACAACGTGTGCCTGCTATGCCTTCTACGTGAATTGTTATTGCTCGCCTTTGTCAAGGACGTCGTCCTACCGGCATCGCCTGAATTCGTGGATTCAAAACCGAGGTCGACGTTGTGTATATACTCCAGATCATCGTCCGAAATCGTGCTCTTGCTGCTTTTCCGTCGCATCACAGGAGAAGAAAATTGCGCGACTGTGTTGACAGTCACACCTGCGTCTTTGCACTTGTCGTTGTCCGCATCAGCCTTCATCCGCATCTGCATCACCTCAGACTCGTGGATGTGCTCGATGTCATCATCGGATTGAGTGGACGTCAAAGCGGCGTCTTTGCCAAGATTGCATGGCTCTACCATGTGATACTCAATGGAACTGAAATCATCCGGCGGCGGTGGATCCAACGATGGCAACTCATTATCGTTATCATACTCATTGTTATGATCAGATAGCAATCTCACATTTTCCACATCCAACACGGGTTTTACAGGATTTTCTCTCTTCACAATTACGTCACCAGTTGATTCCATTGGCTCGGACAAGTCAATAGAAGATAGCTCTCTCGTGCGTTTAATTTCTCTATTTTTGAACATAACTCGATCCTTATCGGTGAATTCCTGTGGAGAACCTTGACTCTTCCATTCGTCATTCTTGCGTATCATCTCATATTTGTTTCTCGCTACCTTGGTATCTCTTGCGCTCTCCACTTTCTTCTTATCAGCGTCATTTTCTTCTTTTTTCACACCGACACTCATCGTCGAATCCATGCGACGCGCGTCTTTGATAACGACACTATCGTCTTCTTTAACAACGTATTTTTCCGCACGCGTGATCCGCTGTTCAATTGAGCGTTTCTGTGTGGTACCGAAACTTGAGATTCTTTCGGAATCGACGGCTCTTCTCGCGACAGGTCTTTTGACTCTCTCATCTAAGTTCGACTGCCATATCTCGATACTCCTATCGCTTCGCATCGTCTTGTTCTCCATCAGCGTAACGCTGTCATCGTCGTAGCTGACGACGTACTTGGCCTTGGCGAGATGCCTCTCGTGAGCCTCGCTGCGATAGTCCTCAGTACGGCTGTCGGTAGATCTTCCCTTGCTGCACCATAATGCGGTCTCTTTCGCCTGTGTCATAGGGCTGCTCGGAATCTCACCTGGTTGGGCACACAGGCTGAGACTCGTCGGCACCTCGCAGAACGCCTCCTCCTTTTCGTAGTCGATTGACGTCGTTGTTGTCGTCGTGGCCGCCATCTCCGCGCATAGAGCACGACGATCCTGCAGCTCGCATATGTTCTCATCAGGCACACTGTTGATCGCCGGCTCACTTGCCGAGCGCATCTCCGCGCAGATCTCTGTGAGCTTGCGATTCAGCGCCCGGCTGTCTGATTCATCTGGGAGATCAACCGCACCGAGCGAGGCCGGACCCTCCTCGGCGCACACGCTTCTATGTGCGTGCATCTCCTCCGCGGCGGAGTCGTACTCCTGTATGGAGCTAATAGCGTCTCCATCCTCGTCGGCCGACACGGTAATCACGGTGCCGGTGTGAGGGTTGACGACTTTAGTTACCGGCTGACCCACCCTCTCAAATACCGTACGCCTCCCTAGTAACAGAAAAGCCGTAGGCAGGTATCAATATTACGAGTCGCTGCTCACGCGTGTCTTTCATTCTCACTCTCTCTCTCTTTCTCTCTCTCTCTCTCTCTCTCTCTCTCTCTCGCTCTTTTTCTCTTAAGTTTCTCTCTTTCTTCTTTCCTTATCTTGCAGTGATAATTATAGCCCGCGTGCATACTCGCTTGGAATTATATCATATATGATTGCGATTTCGCTTTGTTAACGAATAAACAAAAAATCACAGCAAAATTCATCAAAATTTAAAGAAAGTGAGTTATAACGCTAGTGAGTTTTACACTGAAAGAAAAGATTGGCTGAATATGGCGTAGCATTTTTAATTGATTGCAGTAGTCAATTTTTGATTGCGTTAGCCTATCGAAATCCTGTACTAATATTGCGGATAGGCGGATAGGCTAACACAATCAAAAATTGGCTGCTGTAACCAAAAATTGGCTGTTGCAGCCAATTAAAAATGCTACGCAATATCTTACCATCTAATTTGTTGCAGTACCCAATCTTTTTTTTCAGTGTGGTATAATTATATAGGAATCAGTGCTTGATAAATAAAATCTCGAGCGTCTTACAAAAAAAGGAATGGTCTAATTTTTTCGTCTTTTTTTTTATTACATTCCGCATTTGCGTATTCCACACGCGTGTCAATTATGCGTGGGTCAAGTCAAGACAAACTTAAGAGAAACACATGTGTTTGTAAAAAAGTCTCATTCTAAGCTATACATAAAGCTAGAAGCTCGAGCAAAATGTGATGGATTTATATGGTTAGTACAAGAACGGTACATAATACCGCTTGTTGGACATTTTCTTTTCTCCAAAAATACAAAGAGCAGACGTCAACAAAATATCTTACTGTTAGTGCTCGAACATATAATACAGTTACGAGAACAAAATGGAGATACCTGCCTCTGGCCAGTTCTGTGTCACGCAAACTTATAATACTAATGATTTCATCGTTAAACATATCACAGAGATAGGAAATATTTGCTTACGAATATCATTTTTTTTTTCTATTTGGAATACACTTTCAGGTTCGGTATTAATGTAGCATGATAACGTCGTCGTGAAACGCTATCAAGCATAATTATTTCTCTTTCTTTCTTTTTTCAAAAATTTTGTTTATTTTTTCTCAATATTGCTAATAAAAAACGGTAAATCGAAATATGCACACAAATGTCATGTAAAGTTCGCGAATTATACATCTTGCAAACTTCGCAAGTTTAAATCTGTATATTTGGGAAATATCAAATATGTTTAGCAATAAGCGACGCTTGGAGTGGAGGAAACGGTACTGAGACAAAAGTTATTAATGAAAAACATTATCTAATTAATGTTTTGTGGTGCAATATTATTCGCATTTAATCAAATTTGGAATTAATTTCATAAATAAATTATTAAAGCATAACTGACAGTGATTTTATAACGATACAAATAAGGATTTTATCCATTTTATTTTAATGTACCAATTTGTCTTTAAATTTGGCGTGATTATTTTCGGTTTCTACAAAAAAAATACTATACATGTATAAAATGTTATTAGGCACCAAGATCCAGCCAAAACCATCTCTACTTATTAATTTGTATATTACAGAATTATAATAAAACGCGGAATTTCATCATACAAATAGAAAACATATGGGTACCAATAGAAAACATACGGTCCGGGTACTTGAGTACCCGGGTATTACTCGCGTGTCTCGGGGAGTGATATCCGGGTACCATGGTACCTATTTACTAATTGTCTCTAGGATTTCCTTAATACTGATTCTACAATGAGTCGGTAGTTCTAAGTCTTATCAGTCAATCGATGAAATTAGCCAACAGCCAACTTGTACGATTAAGACTATCGATTTTTTTTATGACTGGCCAAATTTAACTTTCTTTCTTTCCATTAGTTGAGGTAAACGATTTGGTGTACAACTAACAAGTTGTGGGTACAAAAAATCACCTATTCAGTTAAAACTAACCGGGGTTCTACAATAAATCGGCAACTTCTTCTTCTTTTGTTTTTGGCTCCTGTTTCCGAGTAATAAAAGGAGGTAAATCGTATGTGTACAAGCAACATTTAATCAGCAAAACAATAATTCCGTCGGAGTTTGGCCGTCACACCAACATCCCTTAAATTATTGCGAAAATGGCAAAATGATACAAGATTTTTCGACTCGGTTTAATTTCGCTCTGCCTATCCAGCGCTGTCTCAATAATTATCAGACATTTCCAAGATTTATATATATATACATCATATAAATGTTTGCGTATATAATATGCATGATTCGGGAAATCGTATATGTATACTCACAATGTAAAAAATTGTATTTGTTTGATGAAAATATTTTACAATCGTCAAAAGAATACAATGATTATACAGTATGGGATATTTTCCAGCAAGGAAACATTATAAGGCTAATTACATATGTTTTTTGTATGACAAGCTTTTCAAGCCTGTTAATTGCTGCAGGACAAAGAAAGGTTCTCGGATTTCTCTGTCCTGCAGCCAATTAACACGCTTAAAAAAATTTATCACGACAAATGTAATATCAGCCTAACACAATAAATCATTACATCCTTGTTGTTTGCTAAAAACAAGGGTGAAATGATTCACTGTGTTACATTGTGTTCTTGTTAGAAGACGTTAGTGGTAACGTGTAGAATACAGGCAAAGTAGATAACAATGAAAATAAGAACATAAAATATGGTTATTTATCTAATATCTTTTCGGCATTATTCCTCTATAATGACAAAAAAATAACATAAAAGATAATTCTTTATCAAAGAGATAAAAATTGTACAAAAGTTATAGTATTGTACAAAATCATTGAACAAATATATGAAATATATCAAATAAATATATAAATAGTTGCATAAATTACACAGAATATATCGATTTAGTCGCTTTGATGATATTGCGACTAAGTGAACCTGCATTCATAGGTGCTTTGAACTAATAATAAATATAAAACTTTGTTGCATAATTGCGTACTTACCTGGAGCACGATGCGACGCAATTGATATTTCAAGCATAGCTTCCGCGAGATCCTCTCTCAGTTGACTCTCGCAACTACCAACAGCCACGTTCTCGCTGTCTAGAGGATCACCATAAGCCTCCATGAATCTTGGTGATTGTTCATAACTGCCTGAAAGTATAATAAATCTTATTTTCTTATAAATATAATCAATTTAATAACACTATTTATTTATTATTATATTATAATATGTTATTTAACATAAGTAAAATCTTTGATGCTTATAAGCATTGTTAATCAATTTAATTTAATTTGATATTATTACTATAGTTTAATCAAGTTTGCGTTTCAAGGCCGAAAAATCAATTCGACATGTAATTTAAATGACTTACATATGTAATATATAAAATTACATTAAATTATTTATCCAGCTTGACCGTTAAAAGCGTTTATTTCTTATGTATAATTAAGTGTACAATTCTAAGACATTCCTTGTTTAATATAATCAATTTATTTCATTCTTATAACAGACTTCATACTTTTTTCTTCAGATCAAAAACTTCAATTATTTCAGAAACCTAACATACTAGTAAAATTTAACTTGTAGCATCGTTTTCAACATCTAAAAATTTATAAGAAACACCTTGTCTAATTCAAAATAATTAAAAAAAAAACATTTTTTTAAACTAGTATAATTATTGCACACTTACTTCCTGATCCATCGATGACAACTGGCATCAACGGCCTAGACGCCGCATGAGGCATATTAACAGGCTTCGATCTTGCTGGACGCGACCCAGTAATTCCAATCTCGACTGCCTCTGCTTCGACCAGATTGACAGCAACACTAGAAACGATTAATTTTCGTTTTTGAGTATCAGTAAGATCATGATTATAATTGACAAAAATTGAGAAACCAACCCGCTAGGTGCATTGTAAGTTTTAAAAACGAATTGTGGCCCCATCCACAATCGTCTGTGTGGTCCAGCATGGGTTACGATCTCCACTTGACTCAACCAACGATCCTCGATTGTGTCAAATTCCTGATTGTTCTTTGGTGCGAACGAAATGCTAAGTAATGGATTCGATAGAGATAACGGTTGGACAAGATCTGACGAATTAGGGGACCTACAAAGTGGCCACTGGCCCTTTGCTTCGACCTCCAATTCAATCATGGTGTCGTCGCAAACTTTTTCTTTTGGCACACCTAAAATAAATAAAAACAAATGTTAGATGACACGCAAGAAAAGAATTTTGGATGATATAAATCGTTTGATTTCTCTTTTATAAAAAAAAAATATATAAAGTGAGATTCTCTCTTTGTATAATATACCAGCAGCTGGTTTAGGATCCAAGTCGTATTGTATCATATTTCCATGACATGCCATGATGAAAAGAGAATCGACTGCTCTTTTGACAACTTTGCTACTGGATTCCCTTTGCGCGTACATCCAAGCTCTTGGCGGAGCGAAACAGGCGCAAATCTTCAACGGTAAAGTCCCATTATCGTCAGAATGTAATCGTTGTCTCTGTTGTGGTCTATAATAAAATTTATGGTATCTTTTAATTAAATTTTATTGTTAGTTCACCGTGGAACTCTATAATTTTACAAAACGCAACAGCTACCTCGGCTGTGTGGAGCTGTTGATTTGATTCAGAGAAGATGGTTGTCGAATTTGTGACAAAGGATGCAGTATCGTTGGATGAGGATATGGAGGAAGTCGAGGATTGGAGTATGGATATACGGACAAAGGTAGTTCGGTATGAGACACAGGAGAGTGGGATCGAGTACCGTCATCCGTCAAGCCTGCACTTTTGTGGAATCTTGATAGTCTATTGACGACATTGGGTGTGGAATGTGTCCTGACGCCAACAGGACCTCCGTAAGGAGCGACAGGAAAAACATGCGTTGTACCTCTCACAGTTGAAATAGCAGCCCAGCGTGTATCGCTCGAAAATACCATGTCCTAATATAATAAATATACTATAAATATCAAGAAATAGAAATAACTCCTTACTTGTAACGCCGTTACCATTACAACTCTCTTTGGTAAAGGACTGGTAATAGTGTTACTTTTTTCTTTTGGCAACTGTAACGTAGTTACATTTTTTTTTTGGCAATGGTAATGAATTTTATAGTTACTTTTATCGTTACTTTTCATATTTTGAAAATGTGGATAAATTCCAAATGGTATTTTATTCTAATCCAAACGTTTCGACTCCTCTTCGGGCCATCATCAGTGAATATTTTATGAATTACTTTTGAGAATCAGCAACTAATAACGGTAATCACAGTTACTTTTGACTCAGTAACAAGTAACAGTAACTAACTACTTTTCAAAAATG
>NW_017304248.1:227510-228734 GCF_001594115.1 Trachymyrmex septentrionalis | reverse complement strand
CATGCATATATTAAATTTGATAGATATTTGAATATAATTTCGATTAGTTCATTATCTTTTATTTTTTACAAATTGTATGAAATGTCTTGTAGCTATATCATGTCAATAATAATATAATTCAATTAAAGCATATATGTGATTAAGATGTAAGCAGTAAAAATGTTAGGAATGTACCTGTACTTTAGCGGTAGTATCGCCACGATGTAAAATATACAAATGATGCACCGCTGCTAGTGTTGATCCACCGGGATGCGGCTGGATTCTGAATATGTGGAAGTCGTGTCCTCTCTTGTCCGCTGTCATCAATAACGCGCCGGTTAAATCGAAAATCATGGCAACGATCGCGTCGCTGTGAGCAGTAAAATGAGCAATTACAGCATCCGCATTAGTGTCATCTAACTCTTTCTCGTCTTTCGCGATCTGAAGATCCAATATCGTAACGACACCTGGTTGCGTTACGTCATTGCCCGCGTTATTGATAGCTATCGGTGATACTGAATTCCCCGTGAGACTCGACGCTACGGTTTCCCCTAGTCCGCGAAGACCTTTCCCTAGCGACTTCGCCGCATATAAAACCGTCGCTGTGTAACTCTGAACTCCTTCCCCCTCGCAACCACCGCTGCTTCTTCTTGCGGGTATTAATTTTTTCTCGCTGCAAATAAATAGTGATTAGCCCATATCTAATAAAATCATGTTATTACCTACGTAAAGTATTAAAATCATTAGAAAACGCAAGATAAAATGTGTGTCAAATTCTATACCTATATGCGAGCCATCGCGTTCCTAAAGCGATGGGATTTGGATTCAGGCCAGGACTGGCATAGCAAGTCGTGATTGTTATATTATTTTGCAATGTTCTAGCATCAAAGACCGCAATTTTTTCTAATAACGTTATAACCACGGATCGCCTGTTCGCCAACACGTCGCAGACAGAATGCTTGAATCCTACGCTGTGTATTGACTCGCCGGTTTTTAAGGAGATGAAATTAACGTCGCAAAAGGTTTTTGGTCCCGGAAGAGTTGAATCCGGCTCAGAGCAGACCGCTACCATCGGCCGTTTCGCTTCAAATTCATCGACATGTTCGTCGTCAGTCTTTGGATTTGGTAGAATTCGAAGAATACGAACCACGCCTTGTCGCCATGATAGGATCTCCGTTGCCTCTCCCGTTGCTGCTATCAGCCATACCTACGTTTACAAAAATCGGTAACTGTTACAATTGAATA
>NW_017304248.1:214303-227410 GCF_001594115.1 Trachymyrmex septentrionalis | reverse complement strand
ATATATAAAACTAGAAAAAAAAATATATTTCGTTCTAACATAACATTTACCTGAACGCCAACCGCGTATCCTAATACCAATAGCAACGGTGGTGTACTGGAACCTTCATTATAATCAGGATATAAAGCAGGGTCATTTATGTCTGCGTATTCAAATCGCGCCCATGATATGGTTTCCTTATTATCAGAATTGGATACTCCGGCATATCCCTGTGAATAATTGCAAACATAGTATACTTGGAGATACTTGAATTATAATATTGAAATCATTTTAATTAACTTATATATACCTGTGGTACTATATCATTTATGATCCCAGCAACACTATCAATGATTGATCGATCTACTATGGGCTGAGGTGAAACGATTTGAGCTCCTTTATGCACACCTCGCCTTGGTGATTCCGCAGACATTTTTTATTGCCAAATTAGAATTTTATTTATCTATAAAGATGGTAAAATCTTGAGTAGAAGATCAATCTTTTCAATTTATGTATTAAAAGCTTGTATATTTTACCATATAAAATATAAATTGTTAATGCAAAAAGATCGTAGAAGATAATATTTATATGTAAATTAAATATTTATTTTTATTTTCCATTGTAGCTGGTTTCCATCAACCCGGATTGGAGTAATGCTCTACTATCGATTGACATTACATGCTCTATCAATAGCAAAGCATACAATATCCAATTCAGGTTGATGCAAATCCACTACAGTCAAAAGTACTATTAGAGATTATAAACTTAGACATTTAAATATCACACGATAGTCAAAATCTCCGCAGTAAACTTGTATCTCGTTGATGACTCGACTTTTAAAAAATCAGAAACCTGCGTTTCAAAGACAATTATATCGAGATATATAAAACTTATAATTAAAAACCTTATCTCGATATTCTTATCGACAACTTCAAAATACAAACAAACTGATCCTACAGAAATTACAAAAGCTGTATTACATAGAAAGAAAAGGCTTGATATCGCGCGACGTTCGCAACATCGATAAGCAAGGACAAAGGAAACAAAGGATTTCTGCCAAATACGCAAATCTCTATCGCAAACGGACAGAGCGATCCGAGGACGGTCAGAGAATGCTCTGAATATGACATGCAATATAAAACCTGGTCTTCCCCGTTCTTGACGCACTCACCAATCACTAGTAGGAGAGAGCGAGGAGAGAAATTATTCGCGTGACGAGACGACGACGACGGGCGTGAAGCGCGACGTTCGCATAATCGTTGCGCGAAGGACAAAGAACCCAAAGTGCGACCGTTCGTAGCCACTCGACAATTTCGCGGACATTACTTGATTACTGTACGTCGCGACGCCGCCGTCGTGCGATCGTCGTCGTTAAAATTCGGAACGTTCGACGAAGCGCCGTCATCGTCGACGTCGTCGTCGCGCGATGCATTATTCAACACGTTCAACACGCACGAAAAGTAGGAAAGCGTATCGGGCTGTCCATATAATAGTGGTGGTACGACGGTGTTGACGACGGCTGACGGAACGGTGCGGTACGGGATGGAGCGGGAAGGGAAGGGGGAGTCTATTTTGTCAGCCGTGTAGAGTGAAAAGGGGGTGGAGTGGGAGAGGGAAACGTTGCGTTGCACAACGCAGCGCACAGCTGTTGGCTGTGCGCGAATTGCACGTTCAGGGACAATCAACGGGGAAGGTAGGGCGATCGCGACCGAGCGTTCGTTGCGTCGCCTCTGTAAACAAGATCGCGATAGGTCTCTTTATTTTAAAATCCCTAAATATGTTTATCGCTTAAAAATACGATAAATATATATATATTCGGATATTTGAAAAGAGAGAAATCAAGGATGCCGAGTGCAAAGAGTGCAGGCGAACGGAACCTCGGTTGAACCACCGCGAAATACGTAGAGAAACCAAATTGGAAAACAAACACGGACCGACTGATCTCAGACGCGCAAATATTACGTATGCTCCGCGAACGGTTTACGCAACCGCGTTAAAAAAGCGACGAAGGTCCTCGGACCGCGCGGAGATACGGAAGAGGCGGGGGATAGAAAGGCAATCGTCGGAGGAACAAAGGGAAGGCCTCGCTTATCGCGGCCGTATCTTTTATCGTAGCATTTGTGCGGAGCAGATCACTATCGAACAACGGGAACACGAAATGTATCAGTGATCGATATATTTCGTGCGGGGAAATCGGAATGAAGAGTCCACCGTATATAACACTTACTTCACAAAACTTGATCGTATTTTCCCATTGTCGAGGGAAGAGAGAGAGAGAGAGAGAGAGAGAGAGAGAGAGAGAGAGAGAGAAAGAAAGAGACAGCCCACTACTGCACTCCGCGCGCGCGTCACCGCCGCCGTTGTCCTCTCCTGCGTCTACTGCGTCATTCTACTTCCCGCAAACAACTGACAGCCAACAAACGATAGTAATAATAATTGACAATGACTACGATGTCACGTAATCGCGCACACGGAACGAGTGCTCTCCTCGTATCGTCGGGTATAAATTTTCCTCTGTCCCCCTCCGCGGGAAAGTAGGAGACACAGCAGCAGCACAACGGAACGGTACCTCCCTCCGTCGTAGTTCTACGTTCTGACGGATGACGGGGGTCTCAAGTCGAGGACGATTTCACAACCGCGCGCCGAGACTTCGCTCTCTTCTCTCTCGCGTCCTTTCCTCCGCTCGGCTGTTCCTCTCGCAATTCTCTGCTGCTGGCACGGCGGGTATCGTGAAGCGACTACGACGACACGTACGATACACGCGCGTCCGTACTCCGTCCTCCTCCCTCGCACGCACGCACACGTAGACAATGGAGGAGTGAAGGAGAAAGAGGAAGGGAGAAAGACTCGGTAACTCCTCACAGTTTCCTGGAAACGGAAACGGATGAGAAGGCGCAAATATTAGGCATGTATATAGTATACGCTTCGTTGCGCCGTTACTACGCTCTGCTCCATGTCAGAGGAAGGAAAACAATAATCAGCTGATTCGACAGGTAGGTCTTACTCCGTGGGGCAGAGGCGGGAGACGGCGAACGATCGAAATAAATCGAAGCGAAATTCGAGCGTCACGAGTAGGCGGAGTAGGGACGGAAGTGATTTTTACGGATTTTTAAAATATCGGTTATTCTTGGCTTATTATTTTTGAAGGCTGATCTATCGATTTTAGGTTTTTTTTTTCCCCCTCCAATGAATATCGGGGCATTCGTGGCTGCGTTCCGGTATTCACTGCCAGCAGTACCAATATTGAAAATCTATAATATATATTACACGTATTATATGGGTTTTCAACACTGGTAGTGAAGCAGAACGAAAGTCTGCTACGCCATCTACAGCGCGACTACAATCTCAGATTTAAAATAAAAATAGTTAAAATTCAAATTTTTTTTCGTGGGATTCTTCAAATTGTCTACATCAACAGATTTAAGTGCAGTTCTGAAGGATTCCGGTATTTTTATTTTATTATTATTCATTTATTTTTTTTCATTTTTAGATTCCAGGGCGTTGCTGTAACTTAAAAAAATCATCTTCTGTGAAGTTAATAACGTAACTATCGCATTGTAACATAAAATTTAAATCTCCTAACTTTAACTAACTTTTTATTTATAAAAATAACTTAATAACTTTAATTATCTTTTTATTGCTTTGTCTTTTAATTATTTGGGAGATTTTTAGAACGTATTTAAAATAAGATAAATATATTTTATCGTTCTTCATCGCTTACAAAATATTATAAAGCGTTATATCTTTAAACATCTTTAGCTTACGAATTAAAATGTTATAAAATAACTTAGTTTATGACTACATAAAATAAAATTTGGTTTCACTTTTCACTTACCGCAAATATTTTTCTTAACTCTAATTTATATTTTTTTGGTTTTTTGTCTTTATTCTTTTGATGTCTTTCCTATCGGTACCCTCTGAATGTTTGGCTCCAACGGAAATAAAAAATGTACCCTCCAAAATTTGCTTTGGCAGAATTTCTGGCACTGGGATTTTATCCAATACCACTGCTGACGTTGTTACATCGCCAACCAACGTTAATCGTTCCGAGCTGCAAATGAGGGCGATCATAAACTCATCGCCTGTGAAGAACTTGGCCAATCCAGGTTCTGAGTACATTGTTTAACGATGATCATTGTTGATCGATGTGCTTGCTATAAAAATGAGAAAATATTAAAAATGTATAGTTATTTATAATTAAAATTATTCTATCGTTTCTATTTAATTTATTATTAAAAGTAAGAATCTTAATTCTTGTCTCACCATCTGGTTGGTCTCGATGTGTTGGTTTTGCCTTCTTTCTTAGTCTTCCTTTCCTGTACAAAGCATCTAATTTTTGTTTTAATGTTTTAATATTTATCGCCCGTTTATTTGTCGATTTTTTCCGTGTCGGCGAATAATGTTTATCTAACTTATCTGTATTTATTGAAATGACTTTATATGGAAATTTTGATCATTGCATTTGTGGATGGTTGATTTGTTATTCCGATTTTTATCGATTGATTCTGCGAATAGAGTGGCAAGTCTTTTAATCCTTCCGGTTGCGTCCGCATATCTTGGTAGAATTGAATCGCATCTTGGGGGAGTAATTTCGTATGCGTATCTATAAATTTCGCCTTCAACTACGTCGTGAACAATGCTCGTTTCTTTTCCGGCTCACTCGTTGGATATTTTTGTATTAAAAACGCTGTCGTTACGCGACGGTAGTGGTTCGCCGGTAATGCTTTTTATCTCGTCTATCGATATGTATCACCGATGTGTTTCTTATTACTTGCCTTGCGATATTCATTGATCAGTCGGGTGACTCGAATTTCCCTCTTGTTGCTTTCATCTTCCAAATGATTCAAATCCTCTTCGTCAGTTTCTTCGTCAGTTTCTTCCGAGATCGGCGACATCGATCGTATGAATTCGCGTAATATTTTAACTCTGTTTTCCACTGCACTTCTCAAATGTCGTTTTCGCTCACGTGATTTTATTCTGTTCTCGATTTCATTGAGTAGCCTTTCTTCTTCCCTTCTCATTTCTGATAGGGATTTGAATGTTTTTTCATGTTGTTCGGTCATTATGATAAATTTGCGCAACGTTCACATTCCTCGCGAGTGTTCGAATGAGACTGTTACGTAGGTTGCATTTGTTTTCTTTAATAATCTGCAGATTATTTGCATGTGTGGCTGCACTGCTCGGCAAGTATCGCACACAGATATCGCATCCTTTTCTATCGATTTGTGTATCGCGCAATCTGATTGGTGTTCGCTGTTACTTTGCTCTATGCTATTTTTCCTATCGAAATTTCTATTTTTATTTTTATTTTTACGGGTATCGTTATTTATATTTATTATATTAATTCATTTATAATGTATAAATATTTATATTTTATAATTTATTTATATTTATAATGTTATATTAACGAATATATATACTTTTAAATTTAGATTTAGGTTCGTATAGTTGTTCGTATTTTCTGCCATACTTGAATCGATTTTTCTATAGAAGAATCGATATTGAAAGAATCGAAAATTATAACTTTATAACTTTCGGTTGCCATTTCTTCATCAATTTAACTATTTTCTGTGCGTCTTTTATTAGGATTTATTATACTATTATTTTGTGACAACTTACCTTTTATTTTATTTTCTTTCTGTTTTAGATGTAATGCTGAATTTTATTTTTTGTTTTCGCCCATTCGAATTAATTGACAGGATCTGCTTTAAATATTGAACTTCTCTTGGATAGAGCTTCTCTATTTTGTTAATTAAGATCTTCTCGCCTATCCAGATTGACAGGACTTTTGACGATTGTTATTTTCTTCACTTACAAGGAATTTTGGTTTCTGCTGCTGATTATAATCTTCTCCTCGTTTATCTTGACTGACAGGACTACCTGATGAATTAAGGATAAATGTCGGATTTTGTAATTTTTTGTCTTTGTTACTAATAAATTAAATTATCACGTTTGTTTTTTAAACATAGATATTCGAATAATGATTCATTCTGTGCAACTGCATTAACTTTTCTTGTCATACATCTTAAAATTCATATATTCCTGTTTAGTTCATTTTGAAAATTATCTTCTTTTGCTTTTCCTTATATTAATTATTAACTTTTTGAATTTTATCTTGTGTTCTTTTATCTTTCGAATTTTTCTAAAATGTTCTGCTATCTGATAATTTCAACTAATCTGTATATTTAATTTTTTTCTTTGTTGCAGATTTTCTCGTGCATGTAAAGAGGACGAAAATGCCTTTTTAATACACTATCGAAAGCATTTTTTTTCTCAAGCTGCATACAACGATCACACAATGTTTTTCGTGACCTGCTTTAATATTGTTGGGTTGATATTTAATGTTGCTGTCACCACCGCGCACCCAAACATCTTGCTGATCATTGTAGACGATCTGAGGACTACTCTGGGATGCTACGGTGACGCCAATGCGTATACACCAAATATAGATGCCTTGGCTGAGGATGGCATCGTTTTCACTGAAGCATTCGCACAGGTCTGTGCTCTTTATAAGATTATTTTAACTTACGATCTTTGAACTATTTTGCCTTTTCTCTTTCGAATATATATGTATATAAAAAGCGAATGATCATATTTTGCAGCAAGCATTATGCGCACCCAGTAGAAACTCCTTTCTGACTAGCAGAAGACCGGATACCCTTCGACTTTACGATTTTTACAGTTACTGGCGCGACGCGGTGGGTAATTACACTACATTGCCAGAACACCTGAAAAACAATGGTTATACCACGATGTCCATAGGGAAGGTGTTTCATCCAGGTATAGAAATGTGTACTAGGGGCTTTGCACAATCGAAGGGATAGAGAATAGAGAATAAGAATTTCAATCTTATCAGATACTTTGTATTCAACATGATTTCTGATAGATTGAAATTCTTATTCTGTTTTCTCTGTTCTCTATTCCTTTGATTGTGTGGAACCCCTCATAAATCCCATGTAGATAACATGGATATTGCATAAGATATCTAATAGACGTCTTTTAGACATAAGACATCTAAAAAAAAAAGACGTCTTTCAGATATCTTTAATGCAACATAAATGTTATCTGGGATCTTTCCTGCTTGAATATAAATAGAAAGCTGATCTGAGAGCAGCCAGTCTTTTTCGTGAAACCATCAGAATCTTGTATACCAGCGCACCAATGATCATTTTAGAGATATGGAAACTAGGCATTACCACCGCGACATTACGACATCACGAATTTTTACATTTTATTGCCATTTATTTTTATTATTGCCGAATGAATCATTATTCTCCTCGCATTCGATTGTAGTAGTTGGTCGATTTCTTACGGCTTAAGACTTAAAACTACTGTAGATCTGGGCTTATTTCTACTGCATACTAGACGCGATAAACGATAAGTGAGAGGCGATATTCAATGAAAGCTCTGCTTTTTTTCACGTGATGATGCAAAGCTCTTTTATAAAATTTAGTGATGTGTAAATTCCAGTAAATCTTTTATAAAATATTACAATCTAGTTTTCAAAATAATATTGCTGCAAGATTATTGCAATATTTTGTATTTTAAGTGTATATATATGTATATATGTAATTAAGTGTATATATGTAATTAACGACAGGTCATTGACACCTGAAAAGTGAAACATTTCGTATAGGTATAAGTTCTAACAGATCTGACGACAGTCCCTACTCATGGACCGAGAAACCTTTCCATCCGTATACAGATCGGTACAAAAATGCTCCAATTTGTAGGATGGTCCCGCAATCAAAAGCGGCAACGAATCTCGTAACGTACAATATTTTCTTACGTTGCAACTTACACAGAAATATACCTCTGATGTATCACATTTACAGATATGCCCGGTACGAGTTTCGGCCATGCCAAACAAAACATTACCTGATCTCGAAACGTTACGAGAAGCGAGAAGATTTATAAACAAACACAAAAAAAATGTTAATCCTTTCTTTCTTGCCGTTGGTTTTCAGAAACCTCATATACCTCTGAAGTATCCTGACCACTATCTAAGTATACTCTTCATAACTTTTATCAATACATATAAAATTAGAAACATTACGCAGTAAATAAGAATAAATTGAAATGGATTCAAATTTTCAGAAGTACGCATTCGAAAATGTTAAATTGAATCCTTTTAATCTCAATGCATTTATTTATAAAAATAAAGAATAGCATAAAGTACAATTTTATGGCTTTTTCAATCTGAAGAAAACTTTAGTTCTTTAATTGCATCGTGAATACTGCTCAATTGAAAATTCAAATCTAAATATAAAAAAAGTTTTTCCATCCATCTAAAAATTAAAGATATATAGAATGCTAATAAAAAGTACATACTTGGATGATTTAAATGGATTAAAATATCAGTTCTTTTTAATCCATTCTCGTTTATTTGATGTATAATAAAAGATTCCTTAGAAATTTATAAAATTATGAAATTTTAGTTGCACATATAACGGACATTCTGATATATAATATGCTTATTTTTTGTTGCTCGAATTCACTCTAAAGCAAAATCCTTGAATATTAGCTCCACAAAAGGAAATAATAAAAAATTTTAAAAGAGAATTTATTTCTTTTAATGAAATTTATTGATTAGAAAATAAAAACTCCTTTAAACAAATGTTTAAATAATTATAAAAAATGTATAAACAAAAGCAAGATTTTTAGGCATTGATTTTATCCCTTTAAGACAATAGAAAATTATTTTTATTACAACACATATGAGAATATTCTTTACATATTACCAGTAATTTTATATCATAATTTTTTGAATTTTTAAGTTAAAGATCTTCATTTGTTAGAGATGAATTTCTTTATAATAATTTAATAATTTTAGTAATTCAATATTTTTTACGATCGTAAAATAGATGAAAAATGATGACGAATAATGTAAAGTTTGCGTTATAAACACGATGCAGAATATCATCCTATACGAAAGTTCAAGATGCCCGAACGATACAAATGGCCAGATAATGTAAATAATGTTGCCTATAATCCTTGGACCGATCTCCGATGGAGAAAAGATGTGGCAAAGTTAAAATTAAAATTTCCATGGGAAAGAATACCAGGTATACTGCACTATGCATATACGGATCTGACAAAATTATATGATTAAACTTTCGCATAGAAGTAGAATGGACGAAACTAACATCTTTCCATGATTCGCCGAATTTAATGAAACTTTGTACATTTATAGACAAAAAATAATTAAATTATTTTAATTTCGTATTAATTTTTTATTAATTTTACATATTGATGACGACCGAAGTCCTATTCTTGAACAAATATCGCATACGAAAATAGCAATTCCATATACAATCGATACTAATCACGGTCAAGAAATGATCATTTTCGTATGCGAAAATTATTCGTATGTGTTCAAGAATAGGGCCCCGAGTTGTAATCAAAATGTCTATTTTCACGTATTTTTATAATTATAATATAATAATTACTACGCAAGAGATCATACACGCATGCTAAGCTAGAAACAATGGAAAGCACAGGCAAATAGGAACAAAAAATAACAAACTTCAATGTATCAGAAGCCATTTATATTAAAATGGACGCTTTCTGATAAACTTGAAACTTTTTATTCCCTGTTCCTATTGCCTATGCTTTTCATTGTATTTCCAGCTTTATTGTCCCTTGGCAGTTATCACTATTTTCAGAAAAGTTTGCTAAGCAAATTATCCAATCATATTACGCAGCTGTATCTTACATCGATAATATGATCGGTAAGCTTATACATCAGCTACATGTCTCGATGATCCGAGAAAATACTATTGTAATATTAACATCTGATCATGGTACGTTTAATCAATGAAATAAAATATATACAGAGATGGGCTTTAAAATGAAAAAACAAAATGCAAAGTGCCAATTTTGTATTTTGTTTTTTTTTTTTTCATATGGCGGGTTAATTATAAGACCTCATAAAGGAAAATGACGGATACTCTTAAAATATTAAAAATAAAAAATAAAAAAAAACGAATAGATACAACATTCAAAATTAAATAATATGAGAATATAAATATTTATAAAAAATCATTTAAAAAGTGCCCAATTTATATTTTATATTTTCAAATGAAAAAGCTAGATTACAATTATTTTACATTTCCTATTTTAAGTAGGTCACTCATTTTGCCTATCTCTAAGTATATACAGCAGTCGTATATTATATAGTAAATTGATATTAAATATATAGGTTGGGCTCTTGGAGAACATGCTGTCTGGTCCAAATATAGCAATTTCGACGTTGCTGTGCATGTACCTTTGATAATATCAATTCCAATGGTCACATCTGATTTTAATTATGATGCTATATCTATAAATCATATGAGATATAATGCACAAATTACAAACAATGATAAAATAGAAAATAAAGTGAACTTGAAATACTTATTAAATATTGGAAAAATTGGCGCTTCAAATATAAGTATAGGATATGTAAGGAAACATAAAAGAACTCTCTTCAGGACATACATTCAACGAAGACATAATAAATTTATGAGAAGCAATGCGTTACATTCCAAAAAGCACTGTCGAGTGACAGATGCTATTGTGGAACTTGTCGATATATTTCCGACGATCGCAGATCTAGCGGGTGTTCCCATACCGATATGTCAAGTTATTAATAATACAAACGATCATTTAAAAAATATCCTCATTCAAAACAAAGTCCCCAATCCTTGTAGCGAGGGTATTACGCTATTACCACTTATAAAAAGTACTTTGCAATGTCAGGTAAGGCATATTATTTATTGTATTATGAATTATACAAACGTTTTATATAAAACAAAAGTTCTCCATCTTTATAATCTGTCCCTGTTAATTTGTAAATATTTCAGAGCATACCTTGGAAAAAAGCGGCATTCAGTCAATATCCAAGACCAGAAATTCAACCTATGCTCCATCCTAATAGCGACAAGCCCCGTTTGAAAGAGATAAACATTATGGGCTATACTTTAAAAACTAGCGATTATCGTTATACCGCCTGGATACCATTTGCGCATACGACGTGCAAACCAGATTGGGACGTTATTATTGCAGAAGAATTATACGATCACAAAACGGACAGAGCGGAAGATTTTAATATAGCAGCCTTGCCAGAAATGTTAAAAACGAAAAAATATCTTAGAGTGTTGCTAAAAAATGGATGGAGAAATGCTCTTCCAAGATATTAAAATTATAATATAAATATTTCTATATTACATCAATATAGTATCTACTATCATATTTCTATTTTAAATATTTAAAACATTTCTTTGTCTACATGTGGCATGCAATTAATAACTAAATTGGCAATAAAATTATAATTTATTTATAAGAAAATGTAAATAAATGTATAGAATTTATTACCATTATATGTATCTATCGAAAATGTTTGGAAAATAAATATTATATACATCACCGTAATGGATTAAAACCAATTGCATCCTAACAGTAAATTTAATAAATTGCAAAAAATTGTAAAATATAGATTTTTATATAATGATTTTTATGATTCTTATGATTCTTAAGTAAAGTCTCGGTATATGTAAAGGTTTGGTAGTACATGTGAATTATATGAGTTTTTCTTGAATATCCTTCTTAATACTCTTAAAGTACAGCCTCGTTATGTAAACGTTTGGCGACATATATATCCTTAAACATATGATCTTATGCAAAGTGAAGGCACTTAAACTAAACCATTTGAATAACTCTTTCTGACGATAAAAAAAAATACTTTAAATAAAACTTGATTGAATTAAAGAGGAACATCCAAGAGAATAAGATTTATTAAAGCATTTCTTTTAAACTATAACAAAATGAAAGGTTTATTCAGGTCTATTTTAAGTGCCTCATTCTGTATTATTCTGCATTACATATTAAAATTTTGAAAAATATACAATGCACAATTTGTCTACATAAATCTAATTATACAAATATTAATTTTAACATACTGTACTATTATTTTTTATTACATTGGAAATGATAGAAAATATTTAAAATAATATTTTCGTATACAATGCGTATTCCTTTCTCAGTTTATAACTAATCAAAATTTATATCGATCTGCAGATAATACTATCTCAACGTAATCAGTATAAAATATTTATATATGAAATTTACTCCTCTTGAATCTTACTGTTATCAATTGGTTGCGCAGCTATTTGTACGCTACTCATCCCGCTCTGACGTGTTATTCCAGTACTTGTAGTAGGAACTACCTATAATTTTATATATATATGTAGAGCGTAATTACACTTAAATATTAGGGAGTTTTTACAATACCGTTTATCCAGATACAGTGAACGCTAAGGACACATTATTTTCTTCTCAACAACTAATTAAGAAAAGGATAATATGACTTTAGCATTCACGTATCCACTGCAAAAACTTTCTATCATCATATTCAAACAAAACGACAATGTAGCGCAATTACCGTACCTCTATTATATCCTGGTCCACGGTTCCGCCTATATTGTTATTCGACGAGGTATTCTGTGTTGAAAATAAATTTGGAATTAAATCTGCTTGTGCATCGTTTAGTTGCGCGGGTTTATTCGCGTTCACATAATTCATCGATTGTCCAAGCAATTGGCCCAACTGTGTGACTTGTGGCTACAAAAACATATTCAATATTTAAAAAAAATGTACAGCTCAATATATATAAACAAACATTTATATTTACATGCATATTGCTCGTTACTGGAACTTGTGGCCTTTGTTGAAAATTCGGCGCTTGTGGTCTTTGTTGAAAATTCTATAAAATATTATGTTATAAAAATTATACGTATTACATTTTATACAGATGTCTCACTTTAATCTATGATCTCTTTTGTCTTTGCTAGGTAAATACAAATAAAAAATATATATATATTTTCGGACAAAAATTGTATGACAGCACAAATCATGAAAAAAATCAATTTTTGAAAAAATCAGTTCTTCGTGATCATATGAAGATTCACTTTATCAACTCACATAAGCATTTATTGATTTATTCGTTGGAATCGTTAATATTTTTAATTTTTAAAATAAATTATTACCGGCAAAAACGGATTTTGTACTGGTTGTACAGGTTGCTTATTGTATAGCGTAGCTTGTTTTTCCCAATAATTATACATTTCCACTATAGCTCGATTCGTCATC
>NW_017304248.1:193326-214203 GCF_001594115.1 Trachymyrmex septentrionalis | reverse complement strand
TTTATCTTTATATATATATATATATATATCTTTATTAATATTTATATACAAGGTAATTTGTTTTTATTTCCCCAGTAATGGAATTCTCTAACATTTCATCGACGATTGGTCACTATCGTTAACTAGCGACAGCCGATCTTGGAAAAGCAAGGACAATCCTCGAAAAAAGTGCGGCTCTTATTCGCTGTCGTTAGTTAACGATATCCAAGGTCAAACCAATAATATTCTCTCAGTCCTCGAAGTCATAAAATTTTGTACGAAACGTTTTTTCGTATCTTCTATACTATTATTTGCTTGGAAAAATTAAAATGGAACACCCTGTATAATAATATTAAGGGCTTACATCTTCATATCTTACATCTTTACGAATAAGCTGTTGAAGATTTTCATATTCGAATATATTTTGAGACATCATGTTAGGCTGCATGGAGTTCCTCATCATCATACATTGCTGTAGAAACGCATTATTCTGATTCATCATTAAAGCTGTATTTGCCATTGGATTTATTAGCGGTTTTCCTTTCTTTTCCTCTTCATATTCTAACCAAGCTTGTTTGCGTTCCTCTTCGTCTAATTCCTCTTCCGCCTGTTAAATATAAATTTATTATATAATGTCACATGCATGAACTTTCTTATGTAAAAGAAAAAAATTTTCTCACCTTGTTTTCCAATAGAGAGTCATGTTCATGATAATTTTCCACAATATCCTTGAACTTCAAGAATATCTCTGCTAGCAGTCTATCTTTAGGTAAATTTAATGTAGGTTTTTCTTTATCGTATCCCTCAAACGTATACAACTCGTTTAAATTATGATTGCTGTAATGCCGTTCGATCTGTTGTTCGTCAACGACACGGCACGAAAGCGATAGCTTCGTAACTTGACGGTTGTAAATCTTTTCTTCCATTGTTCCCGCAGCAAGAAATCGATATACGTAACATGGCTTTTTTTGTCCGAATCTGTTGATCATTGTATTGACAAATCAGAGAGGATCGATTTGAAATATATAATTATAAAAAAAGATTAGACAATAAAAGATGTCAAAAGAAGTACCTGTATATCCGAAATATGCTTTGTACGTCGTGAGATGGATTCCAACTGGCGTCAAATATAATCACTCTATTCGCTGCAGTTAAGTTTATTCCTAATCCTCCAGCGCGTGTAGATATGAGGAACAATCTCGCTCTCATATTGGTAGGTCTATTAAATATCTTACACCATAAATTTCGATTTTCAGGCGAAGTCTGACCATCCAATCGGAAGTAATCGAGTCCTAAAGACCAACTTCCAGCATGATTATCAAGAGTGTCACAGGATTCATCTTTCTGAGTCTGATCATCTATTCTTCTTAAAAACTCCTCAATTAAGGTGAGAGAATATAGAGATTGAGAGAATACAAGCCTATCAAATTATATGTAATACAATAATAAATAATAGCAATGTGAAAATTATGTATCAAAAAATTAAATACAAGATAGACGTACACTTTATCACCGATCTGTTCACTTTCTTTTAGAATTGCAAACAGGAGTAATAGTTTAGTTGACTCTCTCATATCTTCAAAATGCTCGGGTTGTACAAACTGCAACCACCATTCTGTGGCCACTTCTGACTCTGAGGTCTCTTTGATCTGTTCCGTAGATTCCTCTTCTAAAAAATTAATTTTATATATATTTAATATCTTTATTTTATTATTTTTTATTTGCATTATTTACGTTTGGTTTAAATGTACGTGTCACAGTCAAAGTGTTAATGTAATAAATACAATATAATACACTTAAGCCCAGTTTCACAATTCACAGTTAACTCTTAACCGAGGTTTAATGTATTTTTAATCTCTTTCTAATTCTAGAATTCTAGAGGTTGAACCTTGGTTAAGAGTTAACCATAAGTTGTGAAACTAGGCCTTACTAGTCAATATATGCACACACATATGAAATTTTACTCTAATAAATAGATATATTCATACTACAATAAAATTTGAACTTTTACTAATAGAAGCATACATTTTCACATCTCTATCCAGCTGCTTCCCCATCACATCAGAATAAAAAAAACGAATAGTTCAGAATTAAGAGTTATTTACGAGCTCAAGAGTTTTAACCTGCTGGGATTTGAGAGAACTCATAAATAGTTCCTAATTATGAGCTATTCGTTTTTTTATTCCCACGTAAGAGGTCAGTAAAGATTTTTCACACCTGTACCTTTAGTAAAAGTATGCATAACAAAAAATGCATCAATTTAAATGAACACTTTTGCTTGCAGATGTGCATACCAACCATTTAATCTGATGTAGCAAATGTATTCACTGTCTAATAAATAATTACATTTTCATTTATAAAATATATAGAAACTTACCGACAGGATTATTTCTTGTATTACGTTTAGAAACGTTAGTATTGTCTTTTTCATCGATCGCCTGAACATCACTGTCATTGTTTGAATCGTTGCTACTGTTGCTGCTACTCTCTACATCGGTAGTATCATCATCAATGAAATCTTTTAACGAACCTTCTGAATCAGAAAGTTCCTTTTTCTCATTTGCTTTTTCTATTTTCTCTGCATTTAAACGTAGGACTAAGGGATGCGTCCAGATTCTTTGTAATGCCTGAAAATCAGCGAAGAGGGTTCTTCCTTGACCAGATAGACGTCTATAGGAGAAAAAGTAATGCTTTCAATCATATAGTCAATTTAATTAAATATTCGCGTTTTAAGTAATTTTTAATTTTTATACATAACTAATATAACATAAAAATGATAACTTTATATAAAATAATTCAATCTCATAAAGTAATACAATTAATAATTGTATTTTCATTTAAACGAGAAGAAAGCACAACAAAAATATAAGATCTTTAAGAGATTCACCTGGCAATATTCTCCAAATAATATTGATATAGTTTAACTTGAACGTCTGTCAGTCTGACGAAAATAACATATTCCTGTTTCGGTGGTAGGAATGGCGTAAGAACGGAGTAATCGAATCTTTGCACGCTACCCTCTAACATTTTGTGCAACACATGCGCACGTTTTTTCATTAATTTAACGTCATAAGCAGTAGAATCATGGAATTGACCATTTGTTATCGGATTTACAAATCTATTTGAAAATTCTTTCTTTGTACCTAACAAATTGGGTTTCGCAAACTGCACCATACAATGATCTACAAAATATAATTAGATGCAAAATATTTTTAAAAAATATACAACTACAAAAATAAGTTTTATAAGATATTTACACTCTATTAAATTGTTCTGTAAAGGTGTCCCAGTAAGTACTATGCGTCTCAATGTTTTCACGTTTCTCATGCATTTACTTAATGCAGTATCTTCATTTTTTAATAAATGGCCTTCATCACAAACAACAAGATCAGCACCCGGATCAACTAGGCATTCCAATATAACTTCCTTCATAGCCTTCCGAATATTTTTATTTGGACCCGTAAGATTACGGAACATTTCATAACCAATAATCATCACACCGCCGGTTTTTTGCCATCTCTGCAGTTGATACTTCCTTTCAAAATTCTTCTTAAATCTGAAAAATATTTTTATTTAAATGTCATGAAAACTCTGATTGCAAAATTGTACTATGTTCTTTAGATAACAGTATAAATAATATAATAAAACAACTTGTAAATGTTACCAATGAATATCAAATACTCACTTTGTCAGTTCATACACTTCGAAATCATCCAAATCCTTCAGCCATGTATTGTACTCATTTCGCCAATTAAGTACTGTGCTTAACGGGCAAACTACCAGTACTGTCTTAACGTTTGTCGCTTCATGAGTGAGAAGCGTATGCGTCAGAGTAATCACCTGTAGCGTTTTGCCCAAACCCATGCAGTGCGCGATTATACATCCAGATCCGGATGTAGTTTTCACCCTTTCTAGAGATTCGAAACAAGCGTCCCACATAAATTTGATGCCTTGTGCTTGATGTGGCTTCAGATGTTTTACCAATTCCTTATGCACAGTAACGAGCTCCTGCTTCGTTTCTGTATCGAAGTCTAAAACGAGTTTGTCTATTTTCTCTTCACCGGCAAGTCTCATCTCAAACATTTCGTTATACTGTATAATAAAATATATTTACGTATAATAAACATGTTAGTGAGAAATGGAATTGATAATATAATTGCGGATATACCAGAGCTTGACGTTCAGCAATACGTTTAAGCCTCTCCTCTTCTTCTTTAGCGGCTTGTTTTGTATCTTCCGTTACTTGTTTGTCTTTTAAAACTTTTCGTATATTTTTTCGACCACTTTTACCGGGTGAAGATTCTTGTGAATTTATCATTTCTACATCAGTACTATCACTGTCGGATGCCATTTTTTTAATACGCTTTCGTTTTGGTTTTGGTCTACAAATTATGTAAATTTAAGCGTACAGAATAGACAGAAATAAAATAGATGAATATAATATGTATCAACTTACTTCTTCTCTGGAAGCGAAGAATCTGTACCTGACGAATCACCGCGTTTACGTCTCTTATTTCGTTTCGATTTCTCTTTTTCTTTTCTCGTGTCATCTGAATCATTTGAATTTAGTGTGATAAAAAGGCTTGAAGTATTAGATGAGTTATCAGAATCTACATCTGTTATTTTAATGTCTGAATCTGAATCAAGGATTCTTCGCCAAGACTTCTTTTTCTTTCTTTTAGACTTAAAAGATTTTTCTTCATCAGAATCAGTGCTGCAAAGAAAAATAAGATCGTACATAGTTTCTAAAATAAAATAAACAAATAACTTACTTATTATTTTTGGATTTATTTGCAAGTTTTTCTTGTTTTTTCTCCCATTTTTCTCTTTCAGCATCAGAATCAGAATCAGATAATTTCATTGTTAATATCTTGTCTCTCCTCCAATCGCTTTTGTCTTTCTTGTTCTAAAATATTTGGGCCAAAGACAAAAGAATTAGATTTCTTGCAAAGCTTATCTTGTATAATAGATTTTTAATATAATAACAAATAATTTAGAAGCAATTTTTTTCTATTCTAACTAGTAATTTGGATTCTGACTAGTAACTTTGTGTACAAAATGTCAAAGCTGTAATAATTTTTGAATTATAAGCATTTGAAGGAAGTAAATCATATCGCTTAATCATGCGCGCGTTTAGATATGGTAAGCAAATGCCAATGCAAAATACCAACCACACCTAAACGGTATTTACCAAATACCCTATTTATATATTATTTAATCTATTGATTCCTTTTATTAAATAATAATAAAATGTCTTACATCATTTTTCGAAGTTTTCTCTTCAGATTTCTCTTCAGATTTCTTCTGATATTCCTTTTTCTTATTCTCTTTTTTTCCATTTGTATCATCATTCTTTATGCTAGAATCACTGTCCAGTACCACTTCTTTCTCTAAGTTTAAATAACATAATATATTCATGATAAAATATGTAATCACAAATAATATAATTATTTTTCACTTATTTTTCAATTATTTTTAAAAGATTCAAACATAAAAATTTAAAAAATATTGCTTATTATTTAGAAAGAGAGAAGAAATTCAAGTTAAACCATCAAAAAATAAAAACTAAAAAAACAATCTTTAATATCTTGATTATAGATATTAAAGAGCAAATATAATTATTAAAAAATGCTGTTTATATTTATCTTCCAAAAAATCAGCAAGTCTATTAATTGCAGAAATTTAAATGTAAAATATCTTACTGAATTAAATGTCAAGTTTGCAGATAAGTAATAAAAAAATTTATCTTTCGTTTACTTAAATAAATTTTACATTAGAAGTTTATAAGCCAATCTTATATAAACTTCAATCAAATTTTAAAGTTGAGAAGTAAGAAAAGATATTCAATCTTTTTCAAACGAGTCAAATGTGTCAAAAATATTATCAAAGTAATTGAGAGGAAATGGTGTCATATATTTTAAATGTTCTATATTCGAAAGAAGTCGTATGCACAATAATTGTATTTTTATTGATACCAAATTGCTTACCGTCTGAATCAGAGGAATTTAACAGATTTTCTTTTGCGAGTCTATCTGCTTCTGATATTAGAGCATCATTAGAGATAGTAATATTATCATCTACATTTTGTTTTTGATAAATTGATTGATCTTCAGTATCAAGATCCGTTTCTACAGTTGTCACGGTATCGCCGTTCTCTATTTTTTTCAAATGATCCATCAAAGATTCTTCTCTGATCTTTGTATTTTCCTTTTTATTTGACCTTTTCGAATTTTTTGAGGACGAATCGTTGTCCGTCAACGAATCATAATCTTTCTTTGCATTTTTCTTGCGACTCCTTTCGAGTTTATCCAGATTAACAAGACTGTAAAGGATGGAAATAAGGTACTTCGAATAATAATTAATTAATACATAAATTGAATTTATCGCATAAAAAATTTATTGTATAATAACGGGTAAACCTTTTTTAAAGGCATTATAAAAGCAAATTTGTAAGAAATGATGTTAAGTTCAAAATCTTTAAGATCAGCAGAAATTGTAGTTATTTTATATAAAATTCACTCACTCACTCACTTACTCACACACACACACACACGCGCGCGCACACTCTCTCTCTCTCTCTTTCTCTCCCTCCCTTCCTCCTTCCCGTCCCCATGCTTTTTTTTAATTTAAAGAATTGTCGATTTGAGGAAGCAAATGTTATATGAATAAGTTTATACTTATTATACTTTACAATTACACATATCAAATTAAGTAACAAATAACACATTTGCCGCAGATTTCTATTAGACTTTTACAAATGTTGATAAAGGATCTGTTCAAGTGCCCTTGCATGAAATTGTAAGAAAGTTGAATCAAAATTTATCCCAAAACGGCATCAGAGTAAATCAGAATCCAAAAAAGCTAGCGAAAGATAAAATGTAAAAATCCGTATTAATTGTAAATTCCAGAATGATTAATATAATCATTTTCATATACAAAATTATCTCCGCAAATCTCTAAATTTCTTGAATAATTTAATAACATTTGTAAGTTGTTAAAAAATTATTGCTGCCTACATTGCAACAATTATATGTATACAGGAAGATCCACGTACTTGACTTTACACAAATTATTTTATGAACTCAAGATATACACATTAAAGGTCTTTGAATCAAATTTCCACTTATTATTTAACTACAAAAAATTCCCAAAATTACCATATATTTTCAAGTGTTCATTCGGATATAACTCTTTAATAAAAAACTTTTACTTTGATAGGAAAATGAATTTTATATTTCCATACGTAACTATTTGCAGATTTTGCACAATAAAATCTTTCAGTCAGAATATGAATTACAAATATTCATTTTGCGTAATAAAAATTTAATGTAATAAAAATATTACATTGAAATATTTTATAAATCATTCTACAGTCAAACGTAACAAAAATAATGTTAATACAATATTGTAGATTGATTTTTATTACATTTCCATACTTTTAATGTTCATATGATAGTCTTAAAAAGATACCTCATGCAAAATTAAATTTTGTTATTGTTATATATAATTATATACTATAAATTCTAACTTGTATAACATATAATTCTATTATAAACTTATATATAAACTCTAATAATAATTAGCCATTCGAATATATTAAACGATGCAAAACAATAGACACAGGTTTTATAGAAAATACTTGATACCTTTTAAATTCCTTTTGTTCCAAATATTTTCTTGACTTTTTTAACGCATGTAAATAGCGTTTAAGAATTTCCGTGCTTAATCGTTCTAAATGAACTTTGCAGGACATTCTCAATTTCTTATCATTTTTGTAGTAGTAATTTTCATTAAGTTTAAGTCTTCTCTTCTTTAGTCTGGAATCATTATGTTCTCCATCAGTCTCAGGCTCACGATTACGTTTAGTCTTCTTTGAAACATTTATCATTTCAGATAGAGTCAGTTCAGAACTAGAGTCTTCACTGGAAGATGCTAAAAGCGATCGCTTCGCTTCGGCATTTTTCTTAGAAGAATCCGATTCAAACTTCTTAAAGGAGTCGGCGGATTCTCTCGATTCTTTTAAAGATATAGAATCGTCCGATTCTAAGAGAGCTTTTTTGGCAGCTTTTTCTGTCTTGATATTTTCCTCCTCCGAAGAGCTCATTTCTTGACGAGATCTTTCATCTGATTGATCATCGCTTTTTTTCTTAGCTTTAATTTCCGCTTCAGTGATAACATCTTTTTCAGCGTCGGTATTTGCATTTTTTTTTAAAGTTGAAAATTTTATTGTACTAACGCTATTGACATCAGAATCATTATCTTCTAATTCGTTTTCCTTCTCGATCCGATTAGCAGTTTCATCGTCTGTGGAAACTTCAGTTAACTTAGCTACATTTTTATTGGATGTCACCGATGTGTCAGAGTCAGCCAACAGAGCTTCCTTTGCCAATGCTTCAGCGTCATCGAGAGATTCATTATCATCTACATTCGTTTTTCTGGATGCTTGCGAGTCGTTGTAAACTTCTTTATTGGTTACAGATAATATAGCTGCCACTTTTTCCTGATCACTTTGATTTGATAAATCTTCCTCTTTTTCAAGAAATGTCCTCTCTTTTTGGTCTGAAATTTTATTTTGTAAGGAATTTTCGCAAGGATCTAAAAGTTTGTCTTTAGACGTCTGTAAAAGCTCTTCTTTATCACAATTTGTTTCGACTTCCGTTCTGCTTTTTTCTGTATCTTCGGGAAGTGTGTCGAACATATCCATCGACTCGTCGATTATATTCCTTTTCAATCGATTTGTTTCATCATCATTTTCTAATGCTATTTCCTTGCTACTACTTTTCGAAGGAGAATCTTCAATCTCAGTTTCATCTTTATCAGACGATTGTGTCTCGCTATTGCTCTTGCATTCCGAAGATAGCTGTTTTTTACTTGATCGTTCTTCACTAATCTTCTTCTCTTTTAATCTTAATATGGGAGAAGTGACCGAATCATCTTGCACGTCCACATTACTTTTATCGTTATTTATTTTCGTTTTATTTATTGACATTCTATCTTCATCATCGGTGTCAGTTTCATCATTATTTAGGCTTTTTTCCGTTCTTGCTAGATCCACTTTACGCCGAGCCGCTGGCATCTTTTGCGGTGACCTTGTTTCATCTGCTGAAAATATTTTTTCGCTATCACATTCAGACACATCTTTATCTCCATCCTGTTTATCATTAAAGACGTGCTTATCCTCATCCTCTATGCAGTTTTCACGTTTTTCTTCTGATTGTTCACTATCTGAACTAACTATTTTGTTTGATCTTTTTGTAGAAGATTTTTTTCTATTCCTAGACCACATTTGATAAGAAGTTAATAAATTCTTCTGTTTTTTCTCCAATATCATCCTCAAGCGATCAATTTTTTCTGTAGATTTCAACACAAGTTTCTCATCATCTTTTTTATATAATTGTTCTATACTTTCGATATACATCTGAAAATCTGAACATACTTTCTTACAGTCCATTAAAATTTTTTTTATATCTATAAGATTTTTTTTATTTGATTGTCCATTGATATCTGTGTCACTGTTATTCATAGATTTCTTAGGTGTCTTAGTATGATCTATTTCCAAATTTGCCAATTGCCTCATAGAGTATTTATTGCGATTCACCTTTTGGAGTTTTATTTTCTGAAATTCTTTACTAGAACTATTATCCGAATTATCTTCCTGAATATTAGAAAGTCGCTGCTTCGATGACTTGTCACGTTTTCGTTCGTCATTACTGTACATCAGCTGATTCGTTTCTGAAAATTTCCTCGTATTTCGTTTTATATATTTTTCATCTTCAGATTCACTAGTCCAATCATATTTTTTTGCCTTGTCCCTCGATCTTATATTATGAGAATTATCCATTTTTTTATTCTGTTGTGTTGTATCTTTTGAAATCCTCTTTGATACATTTGACACTATATCTATATCGTTCTCATCACTTTCGCTGTCAGAAGAATATACAGCATTTGTTTTAGATTTTGTGTTTTCAGATTTATTATGTTTAATTGTACGTTTTTTTCTTATTTTATTCGACACATCGCTAGAATCATCACTTGAATCACTAGATATTTTATTTTTCTTCGATATTTTTTTTTCTTTTACAACTGAAACTTTCCGCGCGGAATAAAAATCCCCTACATATTTCACTTTTTGATCACTCTTGTTCTTACTTTGATTATTTTGTTTAGAAAGAATAGATAAATTTTTGTGTTTACAAAACGGATCCTCGCTGGATGAATTTGTTAGATCTGCATTTTTCTTTTTCTTCTGAAGGTTTACATCAGAATTTGTACGACTTTTTCCCACAAATCTTGCAGAAACGAATGACTTTTCGAAAGAATCGTCATCCTCTCTGTCACACATACTATCTAAGAGATTTTGTATGTATTTTGTTTCGTTTATTCGTTGTATTTGAGATGGTAAAATTTTTTTTTCAATCTTGTTGCTTCTTCCCTTGTTACTCTTTCTGAAACAGAAGATCCATTCCATATGTACATATCTTCTCTTTTTCCAGTCATATTCGAAGTATACATGCATATTCCCCATTCTTCTTTAATTCGTTTATTCTCAAACTTTTAGTATCTGTCAGCCAGTCCTGTAGCTAAGAACACGATAAATTCTATTTTGCTCTTCACTTTTGCTCATCTTGCTTTTACAGAATTTTCTTCTTCTATTAAATTATAATATAACAGAACGGACTAACAGTATTAACAAAACATTACATTATACATTAAATTATAGAGTAATGCATGATATACTGAACATCATTGAAACGTGCAAACTTAATCTCTAAGAAAATTATCAAGTCATTATTATTTGCAAAGGTTCAATGTTTAGTTTCGTAACAAAAATATTTAGCTAGCAATATTTACATTCTGTGCATGTACACACATCCCAAAAGTGATAATAAAGAAATATATAGCAAACATTTAAATATTTAAGAAGTGTATATAAATATACATGTCAGAAATAAAAACATAATTTAAACTTAGGATGTTTCCTAAGTAATATTTATATGCTTGATCATACTTACTTGGGGAGAGAGTCTATTACAATAGTACATATGGCTCTTAGATCCCAAAGTGGTTTAGGATTACATATAAAACATTTCCAATCATCTTTTTCCGCGTCCAACAGCGATAGGTTCACATTTCTCTTTATACATCCCTAAGTTAGTTAATAAAATAATTATATAATTACAATACCATCATATTTTAATTGCTATATTTATTAATCACATATTGATGAATTTATTACCTTACAAAATGCTGAGAAACAATTTTTGTTACAACACTCATATAATTTCCTATTATTATATATGCCGCATATATAACAATAGTGCCTAACTTTATCCTCATCAAATCTGGTCTGTATATTCTTCAACTTATTCCAGCATATCTAAAAAATAATAATAATATAACACTGCATAACGCACTGTACTATTATAATCAATAAAAAAGAATCTATTCAGAATTTTTTGCTTTAGACTTTAAATATAATACATTTGATCATACACTCACCCGCAAAAAAAAACAGGCCACTATTTAGTACAAATTTTTAATATGTTTTGAGTGATATCTCAATGAAAAATCATCAGAGTAATATGAACAAAATGTATTACCAAATGGCAGACGTTGAAGACAGACATAGAAAAAAAATTCATACACTTTTATGCCTGGTAGCCAATTCCCCTGAGCAACGCAATATTTTAAATATGACATTTTTTCTGTCTTTCAATGTTCGTCTTCAATGGCTGCTATTTTGTAATACACTTTGTGTAATTCAAATTTGATCTGCATGGTTATCAAGGAAAATGTTGGAGTTTTAATTTTGAGCTTTGGTTCATCTCTCTGTGATGATTTTTTCATTGAGACATCGTTACTCGAGAATTTGTGCTAAAATTTAGTGACTCATTTTTTTGCGAGTGAGTGTATTATAGAATAATTACAAATGCACAACATCTTACCTCACACTGCAGTATTCCAATGAAAGGATGAGAAAATATTCGATTTGTCTGGATATTTAATTCATTACCACAGGCAGTACACTTTATTTGTCTATCTTTGATAATTCTAATATCTAAATGTAAAGTGCAAGTAGAGTTTTATATTACTGGAGGTATAAAAGTTTTTATAAATAAAATTATGTAAAGAAATGTTAAGGTAGTACATTCGCGATAGTATCATCCAAAAATTAGGCATCGTGTGCTCATTGGTGATACCCCTATTCCCGTCGATGAGAGAAAACTTTCGATTACGTTCAGCAGACTCAACTGTTGAAGAGCAGATCCTGAATGAGCGCTTGCTGCTACTGAATGTTCCAAGTTGAATCAACTGAACGCGATTGCGCCTGTTCAAAGTCGCAAGCACACGCGAAAAGAAAATGAATACAGACAGACGCCGGCTACTAACTAATGTCGATGTTGCCAGATACATTGGTCGTTTCCTCCACTTCCTCTAGTCGCCTCTATATACCGAACAAAGTCGAAAATTGTATTTTTTTCATGACTATTTTTCGAACTGTACGATAAAAAATCATAAAATTTTTTCACAATATTCGTTTCATATTCCTTCATCACATATGCTCATTTTTTATTAACATCTTATTACTATTTAAGACCTACATAAATAAATGTGACATTTTCATGAACATTGTGTAGACAAGTATAAAAAATTGCTTATATCTCAGTATTGAAACTATCAATTATAATTGCACAAGTGTGTCCAAGTCTTCTTCTAGTACAATCTATAATTTCAATTTTAAGAAATTCTGACTGTTTTTAATTCACGAGTATACTACCTTAACATGCTACCTATAATTACACCTAATTTTTCTTTTTATCTTTGATATGTATCAGTGTTCATGTATATATGTGTGTGTGTGTGTGTGTGTGTGTGTGTGTCTTTGTTCATTGATCCCACACGTTCGATTTTAAGGTCATTGCAAGATCATAGTATAGCAGGTTGAATTCGTTTTGACATTAGTTGTAATATTATGAAGTGAAAAATACTTAGTGCCATTAAAAAAAATTAGGGTGACCTTGACTTTTTCTCTAAAAAAGAATATTTTGCAAATTTTTAATATTGCAATTTGTAGATTGATTAACTTTTATTCAAAATAATTTTTGTCAGATCATCGGAAGTGCTGGAAAAATCGTGATCACAGTTACGTGGGACACCCTGCACATATATATGTATATATAAAGTAATTCAAAAGGTTATTAAAATTAAAGAACGTTTAACTGGGTCCAAATAGGAAAGTTTTCTGAAAAGTACTCTTGAACTTTTTAATTGTAGTAAATTCTAATATAAATGATTGTACTTTGCATAAAGATATACAAGTTGTTTGTGAGTTCACAATGATTTCTGTCTAGTACTTTATATCATCATTTTGCATTTATTACTGTGAGTCTACAAGCCCATGAATTATTAAGTTAAATATAATTAGTTTTGATATATGCTTATTTTGAATACATTTTGTAAATTTGATACGCAAGTAAATTAATATAATCTTAATAAAAATAACATTAGTAGAACATTAGTAAATGATTATTTCATTAATGTAATATCAGCTTTATATATTTTCAAGGTCTGTACTCATAATTACTTTGGAAAACTTTGAGTTCTTATTTGAAAGATGTTTTATCTTATATATGCTCCATAACTAATAATAATCCTTCGAATCCTTACAAAATTAAGATAATTTGATAGAAAGTTACTGATAGTGCACAAATGTAAAAAATTTAAAGGAAATAGGCACAACAGAGAAGCTATTAGCATTAGGGTGATGTGACTCGGTAGCAGGACAGAAGTCTACTAATAATGGAAATTTGATTCAAATCCCAGAGCTCCCTGATAATTTTTTTCATGTCTTATTTCTCACAGTGTAAACTAAGTCAATGTGTATAATTATATATATATATATATATATATATATATATAATGTTACATACTATATATATATATATGTACATATACATAATTATACACAAAAAATATATATATTCAAATCTTATACATAAATTATAAGGCAAGATTAACCTACCATGAAAATGTTTTTCACGAAAAGCAAGTTCTTTTGAAGTTGGTTTGATTATTTCCTGAAAAGCGATGCAAAGTGAGAATAAATAATATATGAATTGTGACACTGAACATTATAATCATTACTGTGGATACTTTTTAGCAAGAGACAATAGTGTAACACAGTGGATCCATTACATCCTTGTTTGCAAACCAAGATGACATGATCACAATGGCTGTGCTCCAAATTTACTGCTAGCACTGAAAATGCTACAGTTTACGTTACATGCAATATAGATTTTTGATATAGGTCATCAATTTTGGAACATAGCTATTGCATAATTTGTTGAAAAGTTCCATATACATATCTCTAGCTCAACAAACTGACATTACATTTTAAGTTACTGTAACCGGCGTTCTATAATAAATCGGTAGCCCTAAACCAGAATTGGGGTTAAGGCCGTGTTCGTATACTGCCAGTTGTCAATAGTATAGTATACGTAACGGAATTATAGATTTTCAGTACTGGCAGTCAACTGACAGTAATGTGCGAACATGGCCTTAGTTGCGCATTTCGGTCGATCGGCATTTAAGCTGTGCGCGGGTTGGTGAAGTAAGAAGTAGGAATCAAGCTGAAAATCGACCGAAATGTGCAACTAAATCTCAGCTCTGTCCTAAGCAGCTCTGTCCTAATTCTTAATCGATGAAATTGGCCAATAACTAACTTGTAGTTGACTAAGGTTAAGATCGGTTGAGACTTCCGATTACCTACTACCGACTCATTTTAGAACCATAGGATAAAGCTATTAACATTATCATTTCTCAATATTAAACGATATTTTACCTTCCACGACATAGTCGCAATGTGAACCGATAGTAATTAGTCGATATAAAAAAAAAAAGAAGAAAAACATGAATTAAAACACAATCAACAGCATTACGGTAGTTGCAGACAGTTGTGCCATAATGATTTCACGTTGTTTGAGAAACGACTGTTTACCAATTTATACGTTCTCGACGGAGTACAAATTGCTTGTACATTTTCGACAAGGTTGAAAAGCCGCGCATTCGATAAAAGTTAGTCCTTGTTTATATCTACACAGACTTACGTATCACCAGAGAGAAACCCACAAAAATAAGAGGGGAGGAGACTCAACTCCATCCGTGAAGAAAAGTGAGACTGTCGTGCGCCGAATCGTGACTCGTGAGGGAGTCCGCTGGTCGGAATAACCATGGGCTTCTACGTACGTCTTTTCATGCTGACGCTCGATGCTCATCAATGCTCATTTTCGGCGCCAAAATAAAGCCTGCAACACACGATGTTTGTTTTCTTGCTGGATTGTTATTGGCTACGACGTTGGCTGTACTGATAGCAGTCAATACAGTGGCAAGATTCTAATCCAACTAACAATCCAGCAGGAAAACAAGCGTGCTGCAGGCTTAACATACTATTGTGCTTTGCGCATAATAAAAGGAATAAAGAATAAAAAATAAAGGATTTCAACCTATGAGAAACCGTGTATTCCGATATATCCGATTTCTGATAGGTTAAAATCGTTTATTCTTTATTCTTAATTCCTTATTTTTTCTATTATGCGCAGGGTTTTTGAATGGCGGTAGTTTCGCGATCTGATAAAGAATTTTCAAGTGGTATCTTTATTATTTTCTAACCTACACTTAACTATATCTGTATGTGCAATATCGTTTACTGCACATCACAATTAAATCGCTTTAAAACAATTGTAAAGATGAACAAAAGCTTATTCTTACCCTGTCCCGATAGTCGGTAAATAATCGTAGTCATAAAAGGTACGTGAAGTTGCTTTTATTCAATGCGTAGCCAATTTTCAATTACATATGCTTTTATTGGAATCAGTTTTTATCTTCGTGAATTTAAGAATTATAACATATGACAAATTCAAGCAAATTGACTGAAAATGATTTTTTTTATACAAATTGTGCAGGCCCCTTTATAAATTTGTTTATAATACATAATATATAGTAATCGAAATATATATACATATACATCTCATGTATAACCTTTTCCAATAAAAAATTACATGTTAAATATAATTTTTATAGATCAACAAAAGAAAAAATATATAAAGATTCTTTTTACAATGCAAATTAATGTTTTTATATCAATTCTTATAACTTGAAGAATTATAGTTATGAATATTAATATCTTCAAAGATGTAAGCTACATATAATATATATAAAGATGAAATAATTTATACTATTTCTTCGTTCTGTTCTTCGAAATAGATTTTCTCTTTTTTTCTAATGCTTCCAAGCGCATGTCCTCTAAATCTTCCATATATCCTATAAATATTTAATTTTATACGTTAACAAATTATTCAAATTATTTATACGTATGTTACAAAATTCTCATGTAAATGCTCATATAAATAAATACCTATTTTTGAAGATATATATTCTTCCTTTAATTGTTGCGCAAAATTACTTTCCATAGCAGTATCATCATCATCATCGATATTTCTATATTTACTCTTATCATAGCCAAATATTTCGCTAATATGTTTACTATAATCTTCATTATCTTCTGGCCCATCGTCTATAAAATCAATCAAATCTGAATCGTCTTCCTCATCATCACAGATCCGTCCTGCAAAATTAAATTATTATTAATTGTTTGAATTTTAAAATAAAATTCTTTGATTGTATTGCATAATTTATAATTAAAATTTACTTTTATTGGATACTTTTTTGATGACTGTGTTAGATTTTGTAGACCTAACATCAGATGGTGGAAATTGTTTTGGTTTAGTATTAGCTAATGCGGATTGTAACTTTAAATCCGAAGGTGGGAATTGCCGCGATTTAATGTCCTTGGATATTTGCTTATTTATAGATTTAGATTTAGTCATATTTAATTTGTCACATGGTTCAGATTTTACGTTTTCTATTTTATTTTTACTATGTATTAATTTCTTCTTTTCTTCCTCGATAGCACGTCGCATTTCTTCCAATTGCCTTCTCTCAGCTTCTAACTTTTTTCGTTCCTCTAATAATTCATTCTGAAATGAGCTCTTGTTTGAATTTGATTTTTCGATATTATGTTTACCGTCGAATTTATCAGTAATTTGTTTAGGAATGGTTGTTGCACATTTGGACGTTTTATTCAGTGTTGAATTTGAGATTACAGATTTTTCATTAGTCTTAGGAATTCTGTTCATTTGTGTTTTATCAAGCTTGTTAGATATACTTGTCTTTTTATTTGCCTCTAAATCTTTCTTTTCACGGTGCTCCTTCCTTTCTTTTTCTTGTATGTGTTCCATTTTTTGACGTTTTGTCATTGGTCGTTCATTTTCGACTTTTGGTTTAACTTCTACGACTACAGGTTCATGTTGCTTTACCTCGGCGAGTTTTAAAAGTTCCGCAAAACTTATAGGTGGTAGCGATGATTTTTTCTCCACTTTGAGTTTTTCGTCTTTGTTTTCTTTAACTTCTTTGACTTTGTTATTAATTTCTTTGTTGTTCTTTTCTATTTTTTCTTCAATTTCAGTTTCTTTTATATTTGAAATATTCGATTTTCTTTTTTTCCTATGTCCACTACTTTCTTCAAGTTCTTGTTGTTTCAGAGCTTGTTTTACTCTATCCTATAACACATAAAATAATATTTAATTATATAAAATATAATAGAACATTATATATTTGTTTGTTCTTTCCTATTGATATGAAAAAATGATTTCTTTCTATCAGAGAGAAAGTACAATAACGTGTAATAAAAAATAATTATTATCATAAAGAATATTTTTTTCGAAATTAAATTGTGAACTTTTAATATAATAATAGTAATATACAAATAGCTGGAGAAAGATATATATCCGTTATAAGAGAAAGGTATATATCCGATCAAAGCAATGCTTATTAAGCATTTATGCTAAATAATATTTTTATGTAAATTTTTTTAATTTCCAATTTAAAGCATACTTTATGATAGCTATTATTATTTTATTACATATTTTTGAATTGCAATTATATTATGTAATTTACACTCTCTTGAAATATTTTCTTTAATTTTTCATAAAGAATATACCTTTGTGGATGCAATATCTTTCACTGTTCTTTCGCTAGCACTAAAAAGAGGTTTTTCCGGAGGAAAACTGTTATATTTATTCATAAATTGATTGTATAATGCAGAAGCTGCTTGAGATTCGTATCCATAATCATCTTCATCGGGTTGAGATGGGCCTGTAGCAATATAATGAATTATATAAAGAATTATACTATAATAATGTATGTTATAAATATATTTTAAGGATATACTTAGAGCAACATATCAGTAATATCATTTCAGTAATTATATAAAAATAAAGTTCCAAATACCAAGCACAAACATTCATTTTGTAGATAAGAAAATTCCTGATAGTAATAAAGTATCGCGAAATAAAAGACAAAAACAAGAATAAATATATAGATGATATAAAAAAAATACAATAAAAGAAGATCGTTGAAAGAATAATTGCGATGAAAAAAATATTGCAACAAACATCTCAATATAATCTAAGCTAAACGTCTATGACATTTCTACTTCTTCTTCAACAATTATTGTCACATTTAATGTCATATATGCATATTACATTTAACATCATTTAACATTTAAATAACATTTAACATAAAATAAAAAAATAAAATAAACAATTGATTGGAATAACGAAAACAGTTGTAAGACATTATGCTTATTATTAAATGCACAATAAAAATAATTTTATTTACGGAAGAAAAAAAATCAAAGTAATACAGCAACATGCATATATGTCTTGTATTAATTTGATAAATATAAATTAAATCACGGCTTTCTCTCTACATTACTTCGAAAAAAATTCATAAATATTATAAAGACTGATAATTATAGCAGACTTCATATACTTATGAGTTATTTCGGAATAAGGCTGACCTTAAAGCATCCATCGCTGTGCAAATCCACTGTGAAATTGTTCTGCCTCGATTTGGGATGATGGATAAATAATATATTGTATTGCTTGTATATTCTGTGGGCAAAAACGTTGCCCATTATGGATAAATTTTTCTATTAATATATAAGTTAATATCAAGACTACTTTTGTGTAATAAACTATTTTTTGCTATAACTTTCATTTTAACGCCTTATAATTTACTATACTTTTACAGTTTTATTACTTTGTAAATTACATATATGATAAAATTCTATTTATTTTGCTATTTTGATATTTAACAATATTCCATTGTTATTTAGAAATTTAACAGCACTATATTATAATTTCTCAAATATACTAAGAAGTGCTGTACGTTGCAAAAAATAAAATAATTATAATTAAATAAAAGAAATCTCTTGATATTCTTGTGTATTTGGAACTTTATTTTTACATTTTATTTCAAACGTGTTCCTTCTTACGATGATATATTGTATTAATTTTAGATAAAAATATAAAACAAACTCTCATCAGGCCTATTTCATTTGTAAAAAAAAAAATTATTCAAGTATGTAAAATATTATATTACCTGCAATAGTAATAGCTGTATTTTCACTGTCAATGGCATCCTCAATCACCGATTTATTTGCTGCTTTACAAACTTTCAAGTGTTTGTTTATCCGATTCTGAGTCTTCTGATCTCGTAAAGCTAAAAGATTCTGAAAAAAAGTATAACTTGTTAAATACTTGGAAATTTTTTTAGGAAAAATTATGGAAAGCTTCTAAGCAGGAAAGATAATAGGGTAGAGTTTAATATTATATAGAATATTACAGAAAAATGAAAGGTTATTTCCTAAATCTTTTTTTTAATAACTTTTTAACGGACGAGCGTTGACTGAAATCTGTTGGACATTACTTAAGGTTATAACCTTTACAACATATGTTAAGATCATTGGAGATCTCCCTTAATGTGTATATTTATTTAATACAAATATTTTTATAGATTTAATTATTCATACAGATGTATTATGTAAATTCAAGGTTTTAATTTATCTGGAGATAATGTAGCATTGAACAACTTCGAAGTTACATTAAAACCTGGAATGTCGTGAACAACGTAACGATTATTACTTAGAAAACTGAAGTAGCTGCTAACTTCCGTAATAAAGGTTTTAAGAATCAATTAACGCGTTCTACTATACCATTCGTCTAAGGTGAAGCTACTGCAAACTACTGTCTATCTTTAATTTGTTGCCCTTTAATATAATCTAACTTAAATCTAAACAATTTTAAAAAAGCCTCTGTTAAAAATCAAGTTACTAAATCAAGTTAACAAATAAATTTTAGAGACAGACGGAAACCTCCTCTTTTCAAAATCAAAATTTTTAATAACTTTTCTTCCAAGAGAAGCCTTTTTTTTTAAACTTCTTACATATGTTCTAGGAGATATTAGAAGGTATTTGTCCAGTTTAAAAAAAGGGGCACCTCTTAGAAATTAATTTTGGAACACAACCTTTATATCCTCAATTAAATTTCACTTCTCAGAATGAAAAGGAATGTGCACTCAACTGAGTCATGATATCATAAATAAAAATTATTTGAGTTTTGATGAAAATGAAAAGCAACTATCTGGAGTTTATTCGGGATTTGGTGGAAACATACCAAGCACTATTCTGAAATTTTACTCAATTATTTTATTATAAATCCATGTTTCCCAATATATAAGAGAACTCATAATTAAAACTCTTATATATTCCTAATACTAGTAACTTACTTTTTATCCTTTTCTAATTTTAATAATTAGAAAAGGATAGAATAAGTTAAACCAAAATTAAAGTTACTCGACATCGATGAAAATGGACATAAATGGAGTAATTTCTGCAAATGGAAGGTGCAATAAGTAATTATCAAGAATAATAATATGATTTTATATTGCTGCAATGTCTGTAACATGATTTTAAAAAGTTTCTTAAGAAAAAAAAAA
>NW_017304248.1:185571-193295 GCF_001594115.1 Trachymyrmex septentrionalis | reverse complement strand
TATATACACAAATATAAATATTCCAAAATATCTTATAAAAAATTTTTAAAGATATGAACAACCAAATACAAAAAGCTCAAATACAAATTTCTAAAGAACACAAATTGTAACGTAAAAAAATGTTAAAACAAAAACTTAATACTGTTAAGAGCTTAAAATATCATCATTGTATACGTACTCAGAAATCATATAAAGAGAGCACAAAATATAAATACAAATAAATTATTCAGACACTAATACAGCAATCTTTTATTATGCATTTTAACTCACTTCTTTTTTTCTTTTTTCCTCCAAGGCTTTTTGTCTCTCTTCCTCTTCTTTTCGAGCTAAAAATTTTTTGATATTATCGGAAAGGGTTTTAGATTGTTTAGACTGTTTCTTCAGTGGTGTAAATTTTGTTTGGTAGCACCGAACAGTCTGCTGAAAAATAATAATGTATCAAGAAGGATCTGCAAAGCAAAAAGCATCTAACTTAAACTGATCATTACTTGGCTACATCAACACTTCACATTTGTCAGTTATAAATATGGTATAAGTCAGGTCTGTTCAAAAAATTAAAAAAATTTAATGTATAATTTTAGGAACTATGAAGTGTTGATAAGCGTCACTTAGATGCATATCAATATTTTACAGTCTACGAAATCTTACTTTGAATTTTTTTGCATCAGTAACTTTGCTCCAGAGCTCAAATTGGATACATCTGATATAAGTAAACATCATAGTTGTAATAATAAATAAGTATATATAGGGAGCTTTCTAGCAGAGGTACAAATCAACACAAGAGTCATTCTATCTTTATTTCTTATTGATTATCGAATAAGGATGACTTTTGTATCAATTTATGCTTCTGCTGGAAAAAAGGTCTCCCTATATATATTTATTTATTATATCTACAACCATGTTTACTTACATCAGACCTGTCCAATTTAAGCTTAAGAGCTAAAACGCAAAGCCATTGATGCAATCAATATGTGTTACTTGCTGGAAAATTCTCACAGATATGAACAATATGGACTAACCTGTTTTTTTACTTCATTCTTTTGCGCGACAGAGATCAAAGTGCCAAAATCCATTTTATTTGCGACGACGAGGATCATAAACCAGAAAATAACCAACTTGCAATTTTATAAAATTGTCATGAGTTTAAATTAATGGATATTCTTCTGAGATCTACTTTAAGTCGATTAATTATTGACAGACTAATTGTCGAGAGGCACGTCAGTGAAATTTTAAACGTTTTAAATATTTAAACAAAAAGAAAAAGAGCTTTTAACGATAAACAGCGATATTAAAAGCTCTCCGCTTGAACATATTGTTGATAAATATTTCAAAAGTACTCGATCTCTGAAGCTACCGAATCACGATGCACTGAAACTACCGAATCACGATGCGAATAAACGCTATAAAACTCTATAAAAATATATAATCACGTTGTCAATACACGCTATAATTGTACTTAACTACGCGCATCAAAACGCATCAACGTTATTAATAATAATAAATAAGAAAAAATGAGTCTCCTAATTTCTCACGCTTAACGAAGAGAACTACAAATCCTCCATTTTACGACTAGGAATGAAGAATATTCTAGATGCTCAATCGAAATGATCGATAGTTTTTTCCTTCGATGTATCGAGATTAGATTATTCGTTTAGGGTGCGATTATAGGTACAGTCATCGACGAGATACTATTAAAGACAGACATCCTTACGATAGTTCGCGTCCTTGTGAATATTGAAGTAATTAAGAGTTAAACACTGATAATAGTGTACTAATTTTATGATTTATTAGTTTAGTAGACGTATTTATGCATTTAGAACTCAATAATACTCGATTTTTCTTTAAAATTGTAATTTCAGTGTTATCATCAAAGTTTGATTATCAACAGAGATGATAACACTGCAGATAAAAAAATTGTAATTTTTCTGCAATATATTATATAATATTATAGCTTTACAAGTATGCATATTTATTTATGGAACATTTATGTAATAAAAAATCATGACTTTAATAATATATGAGCCAAATATTTATGTTAATAATAGCAAATTTATATTCATTGTCGATAATGTCAGCATTCTTCAATTACCTTCGGGCCCTTGAGGCCCTTTTTATACCATCGAAAATTTGTCCAGGGTTGACGTTCTTTATAGTATCTCATCGGTGGTACGGTCAATGCTACAAACGCTTTAAAGCGTTTTTAATTGATCAGTTTGTAAAATTCTTTCTTCTAATTGGCCATCAAACGCTTCAAAGTATTTTTAGCGAGACTTTGACCACAGCCTATGGTTGTATTCCAAATTGGTCTAGTTTATATCGTGCACTTGATACATGTGTATTAACTAGTAACTTTCTATTAAATTATTTTAATTTCAGTAATGTATATAGAATGCTGTACTAAATTGGTACAATATATATTATAATGATTAATTAAATACATTTATCATGTATATGTTTCAACATATTTTCGAAAAATTAAGATTATTCAATAGAAAATTACTAGTTAGTACCCGTATCGACTGCACGATGTAAACTAGGCCATAGACCATTTGGCAACACTGGACAACACTAGATGAAGGAAAATAAAATCACTAGCCTGCTTATAGTCTGCTACGTCCGCGCTGTCAAATATACTCGTTCACGCGTGTACTGAGTAATTGATGAGAATAAAGTCACGCATAAATAAAGTGACGGATACTACGTGGAAAGGAAAGAGGGACGGTTGTCCGGAGTGTATCCTATTACGTTACGTGTCAAGTATGTGGTATCGTGATAAAGGAGCTTTCGCGTAGCGCCTCGTCCACGTATCCGTCGTCTCGTATATGCACGGAGTAGAATGTGTTGAGAAGAAGCAGTTAATTTTCACGATAAATTAAACGTCGACGATATTTCTGCTCGCGTCAGGTACCGCCTCCCTTTTGCACCTGAAATTTCCTGTGATTAATCAACGTCGTCGATTCACATTTCAATACAACTTTAACTTGTTCCTTTCGTTCTCGTATTTTATTACTTAATTACGATCGTTCTCTTATACTTTTGGAATTTTACACTGTAAAAATTAAGATCTCACTGTACGAAGTGTATTTACGCGCTCGAAATTGCACAGTCAAAGTTTTTTAAGTTTAAACTGTTTCCTCTATTGCAGGATTTCATGGGGCTTTCAATTGTGAATATGTTTTGAAGAGAAGATGCCATCTGAAACAGATGCCATGGACAGTGTTTTCAAAGAAGAGGAGGATACTGAGAAATCTAACAAACAACCTGTCTCATTAATGACCTTAAATTCTGAGAATAAAGACTCGATTGTATCTTCGAAACATATAGATACTCATCTGGCCAATGCTAATGGTGACAAGGTATCCACGTCGGACGTTAGAACCAAGTTTTTGAACTCGACTGATGATACAGTATCTACGACAAGTGATAGCTTTGTAACGACAATTAATGTGCTTGAAGCAGAGAATTTATATCCCCAATCTAAGACAACAGGTAATGTTAATACCAAATTTGTGAATAATTTTAACTATTTACATTTTTAACATACAAAGAATTTTCTCTTATTTAATCTTTAGATTCAAAGGATGATAATAAAGATGTATTTCCTTCAAAATTTTAGATAGATTTTCAGTACTGGTTAAACAAACTGAAGAAAATGATGATGATACTACGTGCAACAATGCGGTACAAAATTTGAATAAAAACTCAATTTTTGTTGCTCATAGAAATTTATCCAGAAATAAAGGCTTGTTAGCAGAGAATATTTCTGAAATTCATTGTGATGCTTCAGAATTGGCAACCTGTTCTAACAATATCCCAGATGAGAAAGGTTATGGATTTGAGAAGAGTTATAATATTGATGTAGAAGAATGTAGTAACGAATCAAGTACAGGGAATTTGTGTAATAATAATACAGATGTTTCATCGGATACTAGGCATAAATCGATTCAAGAGACAATACCTTTGCACACTTCCAAACAGTCTTTAAAAGATGATGATTCTGATACGAGTCATTTTAGTCTTGTGAATATATTATTAAAAACGTCTAGCAATGACGATAAAGATTGCAAGATAGATCATGAAAGTGATGAAAGTAACTTACCAGCAGATGGATTAACGTCTCTGTCTTTAGATATATCCAAAGAATCGTTAAATTCGCAAAGTGCAACTTCAGCTAATTATAGTGATGCAACTAATGATACAAAAATATCTTTAAATATATTAGACAATAATAATAAGAATTTGCTTGAAACTGATGGAAATGAGTTACCCAGTTCATCTAAACATGTTTGTAAAGAAATGTCAACATCACAAGACATGGGACATGCTTCTTCATGTCATGATTCTGTGAGTATAAGTAAACCGTTTAAACTGCCAATCTTAGAGAAAATGCCTAAAACTGCCAGTGTTCAACAATCTGAGGTTGAGGATAATGCAGTAGCACTTTTGGACTCGTCACTTACTAGACAAAATCAATTGGAGAGAATTCGTTGCTTAGATTCGGAACCTCGTTCGTCGAATAGCAGCGAGGAAAGCAATTCAGATATAGAGTTGCAACATGCGAGTATAAGTAACAATGATATCAAAAAGGTAAATAAATTACGTATCTTGATTTTTTCGCAAGCTATTATTATCGATGATCAAGCTTTAAGATTTTTTAAATAAAGTTTTTTGATAAAGTTTTCATTAAGAATTGACAATAATGTTAAGTTTCTTGTATTAGTTATTATTATTATGACTCAAGAACATTTTCTTATAAATGTGAACAGACATTCTTGGCTTTCTTTATTGTATTTAATGCATTCACACTTACGATCGTTCTTAGATAGATATTTGTTTTGTTTGTAACAGTCATCTCACTTATCGCGCTGATAAGTGAAAACAATTTCTCACGCCATGCTTAGCGTCGAGACACTGTCTCCAGATAATTACTAACATACCATTGAAGTGGAATAGTTATTTGTGACTCTTAAATACTTCTCTTGAGCTTCAAAGTTCTCTTGAACGGTTTACTTTCCTGGATTTGTAACGGTCATCTTAAAGAATATCGCGCTAATAAGTGAAAATAATTACTAACATACCACTGACGTGGAATAATCATTTGTGATTCTTAAATATTTCTCTTGAGCTTCGAAGTTCTCTTGAGTGATTTACTTTCCTAGATTTGTAATGATCATCTTAAAGGATATCGTGCTAATAAGTGAAAATAATTACTAACATACCACTGACGTAGAATAATCATTTGTGATTCTTAAATATTTCTCTTGAGCTTTGAAGTTCTCTTGAGCGATTTACTTTCCTAGATTTGTAACGATCATCTTAAAGGATATCGCGCTAATAAGTGAAAATAATTACTAACATACCATTGACGTGGAATAATCATTTGTGACTCGTAAATATTTCTCTTGAGTGATTTACTTTCCTGGACTTTGACGTCCTTGTACCTTTAGGATGAATTTTTTTGCCTTTTTTTACTTTTTGCATTTCTTTCCTTTGGTCTTTTTCTTTCTAATAAATAGAAACGTTATTATATGAATGAATAGAATTTATTATTCTTCAGAGAGAGAGCATACAATATAGCCAAGAAAGGAACTTGGTTTACAATTTCCTCTTAGCTTCACTCATCCAGCCATATCTTACACGCGTTCCTAATTTACTATTTTACTATTTAACTATTTTACCATTTTACTATCTTATCTTACTATCCACTTATCTCTTTCCTTTTCCTTTATCTAGCTCACAAAATATAAAATTGCACTACCCTATCTTAATTTATCTTATCCTACTATTAATTTGCACTACTTACACATAAATTATAGCTTTTTTCTTACAGCCTTTAATTTTCAATCCAGTCTTATATTCTCCTCTTCGTCTTTCTTTGTCGCACAGACTTACACATCTACGCATCTATCTTGTACTTAAAGCTTTTTCTCCCCCATCTCTTCTTATTCTTAATATTCACTCTTTCTAGAATTAAAAACGTTATTATAAAAACGGAACTATTTTATTTTAGAGACAGTGCAGACCCAATGGAATTGTGACAAAGGAAGGAGCAGAATATTATCAACTGTGGCGTAGCACAGGTGGTCATTTGTCTCCCGAATCGTTATACGAAACTCTTTATCCAATGCCACCACCACTTCCACCAAGAACAACACATCGACCATTACATAGAAGCAATGCTTTATCAAGTGGAGCACCAGAATTACCTAAACGACATCAAAGGCATCCAGCGCCATTACATCCCGAGGATTGTTTTGGATTCGAGATTGTAGATGTTGACGAAGCATCAAATCTTAAGGTTGAGATTGTTAATAACTTTATTATTATGCGATGTTGTTGCATCTAAACTATATACGGATTATTTAATGTCAGTTAAGGACAGCAGTTACAAAAAGTATCGCTCTATTAAGTTCACCGAGATCACACAGACAACGAGAAAGGCCAGAATTGACACTGGTTAGTCAGCTGGAATGTCCGCCCACACCCACACATCGACCTAAACCTTTATGTCCATTGCCTGTATGCCAAACGTCAAACGTATCTTTATCCTCAGAAGAACCTCTACCTCCATGTAAGTAAATATTATACTATTATACATGCTTATATTTCTGTTTCTACGCATTTCTGCCAGTGTTAATTGATCAATCGCTATGCATATTTCAGCATGGGAAGCAAGAATAGATAGTCATGGCCGAGTATTTTACATAGATCACATCAATCGAACTACAACATGGCAAAGGCCAAACTTGACGACACGTAATACTGGTTCCGATTTACGAAGACAACAATTAGACAGGCGTTACCAAAGTGTACGACGAACTATTTCGCGTCCTGATAATATAGATCGCGAAGCTAACGGTTCAAACGGCAATCTTTTTGATAATAACGAGCGACAGAATGATCGTACTGACAGGGGTGAATCTGAACTATTTGACATCAGCACAATACCACCGGTATTATTTCTAACACGGCCTGACTTCTTTACCGTACTGCACACTAACGCCGATGCCATGGAGGTGTACAACCGTAATCCAAGTTTAAAACACATGATCAATAGAGTTAGAAGAGATCCTGTAGTTTTTCCAAGATATGAGCATAATAGAGATTTAGTTGCCTTAATTAATGTTTTTGCTGATCCGAACAAAGAACTCCCAAGAGGGTATGAATCAAAGCTTGATAGAACAGGCAAAGTAAGTTTTTAATTCTCAGGAAAGAAAAGCTTTGTGTAATCTAATATTATATAATCGTATAATATTGATCATAAATATTATGATTTCAGAGATTTTTCATATGTCATGCTAGAAAAGCTACATCTTTTATCGATCCACGATTACCTACAGAAGCTGCTCATATACGAACATTGCTAGATGAAGCTCCTCTTCCGCCGCCCAGACCGCAACAATCGTCTGTAACTGCTACTCCTGAAATACCTGTAGCCTACAATGACAAAGTGGTTGCTTTTCTACGTCAGCCTAATATAATAGATATCCTAAAAGAAAGACATTCTGCGCTAGGACAAAATATCGCGCTTCGAGAGAAAGTTAATACTATAAGAGTCGAAGGAACTGTAGCATTACAAAGATGGAGTCATGATGTTCCTTTAGCATTATTACTAAGGTAGGAAACAAATGCTCCTATATGTATATCTTTTACTTTTATTACATATACATATATATATATATAATTTACATATATATATAATTTATATATAGTAATATAATAAT